>NC_134360.1:238406873-238604373 GCF_048569485.1 Anomaloglossus baeobatrachus
CAGATATACAGTATACAGCTAGAGAGCTGTTGTGCTGCTAGACACTATGAGCAGTATGAATAAAAGGGTAGTCAGACAAGCTGGGATCATAAGCCAGGAGGTAACATATAAGGTTCAGGGAGCAGACAGACGTGGTCAGGAAGAGGTCTGAGGTCGGAAGTCTGGAGGTAACGTATAAGGTTCAGGGAGCAGACAGAGACGTGGTCAGGAAGAGGTCCAAGGTCAGAAGCCAGGAGGTAACGTATAAGGTTCAGGGAGCAAACAGAGACGTGGTCAGGAAGAGGTCTGAGGTCGGAAGTCTGGAGGTAACGTATAAGGTTCAGGGAGCAGACAGAGACGTGGTCAGGAAGAGGTCCGAGGTCGGAAGTCTGGAGGTACCATATAAGGTTTAGGGAGAAGACAGAAACGTGGTCAGGAAGAGGTCCGAGGTCAGAAGCCTGGAGGTAACGTATAAGGTTCAGGGAGCAAACAGAGACGTGGTCAGGAAGAGGTCCGAGGTCGGAAGTCTGGAGGTAACATATAAGGTTCAGGGAGCAGACAGAGACGTGGTCAGGAAGAGGTCCAAGGTCAGAAGCCAAGATCAGAACATTTACACCAGACAGGAGCCAAGAGCAACCTGAGCAAACAGGAATTACAGCTGGTGAAGTTCAAACAGAGCAAGCCCAATAAAGAAACAGAACAATCACCAGGAACGAGGCACATCTGTGAAGGCAACTCCCAAAACCAGCGTGGACACTAGTATCAAACGACAACCTATCAGCAAGTGCACAAGACAGATATCAGAGCATTTCCAAATGCAAAATGCTCCTCACAGCCAAACCGTGACAGCTGTCATTAATTTCCCCAGCCTTTAATAATGGGATGGCTCTGCTCATCATGTCTTAGTCTGTACAGTAAAGCCGACAAGTACGAGCTGCAGAAAGGGGAATAACATCCTATTTCCCTAGTTCTCAATGTGGAAATTGCAATATTGTAATATATTTTAATGTAACTAGTAACATGAAAATTAAAAAAAAGAAAAAAAACTATAATAAAACAATGTGAATCTTTACATGTCATTTTTGATAATCCCTTTTGTGTGCAGCTATTCAATTTATGTAATATTAAATGACTCATACTGACCTCTGCTGTCAAAGTACTTCACCAATTAGGATGCAAAGTGATAAAACGGACTCTCTAGCGCCATCCAGTGGAGGCAGCTGCCCTCTAAGCATTGATAACTCCAGTAGGGGACACTAGAGAATCTGTTTTCTTCCTTTTAAAGGGGAACTAATTTGCAAATATATTTTGCAAGGACCAATGCATTAGTTAGCACAATCCTCAATGAGGGGCTTTACACCCCAGTAATTCCTCATGGGCGCCTGTGCCGGGGTCATCACTGGGAACATCAGAATTTATGTTACACCTTATTCTGTTTGGAGAATTCACAAAGAAACATAAACAAAGAAAGAGGAATAAGAAATCATCTAAATACATAAAATCTGCACTTTACTGTCCCAACAGTATTACTATGTATCCTGCTGCCTCAGCGTTTGTCAATACCACAAAGTGCGTATACTTCACATTCATCATTGTAAGCCCAAAAATGAAAAACACCCATAAAACTTGTGCACACTTGCATTTGCCCCCCGCTCCATTTGAGGGCTAATATTCCTCAGAATCGCTGCCAGAGCTGCAGTCTGGTTATGCATCACATCTGCAGCAGGTTATAACAGCCGGAGGGAGCGCTGCTAAGTACTAAAGATGCTGAATAATGCCGAGACTGCAGGAGGCAGCGAAAGTAACAATTTGTGGGGAACGAAGAGAAACCTTTTGTTCTATTAGTTGTTACATTGTTCTTGTTTCATTGGTTTATTGCAAACAGCAGAAAGTTTGTACAATTTCTTAATATGTGGACTTTACAATAATTTTAGCTATAACTATATATTATATATGTGTGTCTTGACTTAAAGAGGTTTTCCAGGACTTAGAGGTTTTTTTTTCCTTTTGGGCTATGAATGTACAGGCGGGTATTTGCTCACCTTCCTTGCGTTGATCTGTCCCTGCTCAAAGCGGTCACGGATGGCTGCTACCGGTGTCTCTTCCTCATGTGAACAGAGCTGCTCCTTCTCTTTGGCTCCGTTCACAATGCATCTCTGACTGACAGCCGATTCCCCGCTGCTGGCTGTCAATAATCATGAATGACAACAGCGCAGAGCTGAAGAGAAAGAGCAGCTCTGTTTGCTGCTGCCGGTGGTTCATCATGTGAACAGAGCTGCTCCTTCTCTTTTGCTCCGTTGACAAGGCGTCTCTAATTGACAGCCGGTTCCCTGCTGCTGACTGTCAATCATGATGATTCACAACAGAGCAGAAAGTAAGAGAAGGAACGGCTGTCAATAATCATGATTGACAACAGCGCAAAGCTGAAGAGAAAGAGCAGCTCTATTTGCTGCTGCCGGTGGTTCATCATGTGAACAGAGCTACTCCTTCTCTTTTGCTCTGTTGACTAGACATCTTTGATTGACAGCAAGTTCTTCACTGCCAGCTGTCAATCATCATGATTGACAACAGAGCAGAAAGTAAGAGAAGGAATGGCTGTCAATAATCATGAATGACAACAGCGCAGAGTTGAAGAGAAGGAGCAGCTCTGTTTGCTGCTACCGTTGCTTCAGTCTCATGTGAATAGAGCTGCGCCTTCTCTTTTGCTGTTGACTAGACATCTTTGATTGACAGCCAGTTCTTCACTGCCGGCTGTCAATCATCATGAATGATAACAGAACAGAGCGGAAGAGAAGGAGTGGCTGCCAGTAATTGTGAATGACAACAGCGCAGAGCTGAAGAGAAGGAGCAGCTCTTTTTGCTGCTGCTGTTGCTTCTGCCTAATGTGAAAAGAACTGCTCCTTCTCTTTTGCTCTGTGGACAAGGCATCTCTGATTGACAACCGATTCCCCACTGCCAGCTGTCAATCATCATGATTGACAACAGAGCAGAGCATAAGAGAAAGAATGGCTGCCAATATTCATCAATGACAACAGCGCAGAGCAGAAGAGAAGGATCACCTCTGTTTGTTGCTGCCGTTGCTTCAGCCTCATGTGAACAGAGCTGCTCCTTCTCTTTTGCTCCGTTGACAAGGCGTAGATCTAATTGACAGCCGGTTCCCCGCTGCTGACTGTCAATCATCATGATTGACAACAGAGCAGAGCGGAAGAGAAGGAGTGGCTGCCAATATTCATCAATTACAACAGCGCAGAGCGGAAGAGAAGGATCACCTCTGTTTGCTGATGCTGCTGCTTCAGTCTCATGTGAACAAAGCTGCTCCTTCTCTTTTACTCCGTGGACAAGGCATCTCTGATTGACAGCTGATTCCTCGCTGCTGGTAGTCAATCATCATGATTGACAACAGTGCAGAGCAGAAGAGAAGGAGCAGCTCTGTTTATGTGACGTCAAAAGAAGCAGAAGAATCGCTGCCGGAGCAGGAGACAGAACAGGCAGCAGATAGAAATTACCTGACAGTAAGTAGGAAAACAAAACCCTAAGTCCCAAATAAACCCTTTAAAGATGTTTATGATAAATGTGTTATAATTTACAGCAAAATTCCTTTAATTCTGCATCTACATCATCTAATATCTAAAGGAAAATCACATCTTCCAAATTCCTGAAATTATATAGAGCATGGCTGACGTCTTCCAAAAAACAGCGCCACTCCTCTGCACATGGTTGTGTGCAGTATTGCAGCTACTATTAAGATATGTGCACACTTTGAGTATTTGGTTGCAGATATTGCTGCATCTCATGGCAGGAAAAATGCAGAGTGAAAATGCGTGTTTTTGCTGCTTTTTTTTGCCTGCATTACTCATGGCTTTCAGTGGTGAAAAATGCTTGACACGCAGCACATTATTCTCTGCACCAAATCTGCAAGGGATAAAAACTCAACGTGTGCACAACGCTCCAGGATTCTCATTGACTTTGCCGGGATAATGATTTGCTTCCAGTTTTGTAACAAAACTGCACTCAAAAACGCATCAAAAAATGCAATAAAACCTTCCTGTGTGCACACAGCCTTAGAGGACGTTTGCTGTAGATGCAGTGATTCGTATATAACATGCGCTGATTCTGTTCCTCTATAGGAGTCTTATGATCCTTGTAACCAAATCTTCTTCTCCCTGTTGATTTGTCTTGTAGACCCCGGCGACTCCAGGTGATGCCTTTATGAAATATCCCACCCAGCTCCACCCAGCCATTGCTCCTATGTTTGGACCCCTTTCTTACAATCCCGTTGCTCTGCCATCAGGTGACAAAAGGCCCTTGTCTATTTTGGAAACACACAGTAATGGGATATAATGGGAACAGTGGTCTTACTGCATGGACCCGCTGGGAACCGTCCTTGTAGCCGCAGAAAACATTGGGTAAAATCTAGAATGAAGGGCAGCACTAGAGGAAACTCATCTGCAGGGTCACTATATCCGGTCACATAGATGCCAATCAGTCATTATACCTATTATGACGCTCGTCATATGTCTGTATTTTCGGGGCTTTACACCCCATAGGAGGGTCGTACATTAGAAGGATCTGCCGGTGTTCTTTACATTTCTGTTTAGATACATTTTTGAACTTTTCTTAGAACCCGGGATTTTCTTCAAATTTAATTCCTCTGTTGCTCCTCCTGGCAATGTAGAAATAAATTGATATCTGGGTGTTACGGTCCACGTGCTCATTTGGCTGATTCCTCTGTACACATAAACACTATCTCAGCTGAGCGTTCATGTGTTTTCAGTGGGGTGAGAGGAGAGGCCAATGTTGGACCCCTCAGGGGAGAGGCCCCAATAACAGGAGATTGGACCATCTCCTGTTATTGGGGCCTCTCCCCTGAGGGGTCTAACATTGGCCTCTCCTCTCACCCCACTGAAAACGCATGAACGCTCAGCTGAGCTAATATACTATTCTCCTTATCCTAGGAGCAAGCCCTTATACACACCGACACTTGCCAGCAGGGCTGACATTATAAGGCTGTGTAGACACACCCTAATGACATTGGAAAGGGGTGACACCCAGTTGTCAATTTATTCATAGTTGCCAAGAGGAATAACAGAGGAACGACACAAAAAAAATACCTAAAACAGACTCGTGAGGAGCGATGTTGGGTCGTATTTAAAGGGCTTGTCCAGAAATCACATATTGGCCATGAAATTGGTGGGACCCGATACCGGGCACTCTCACTAATCAGATGACATCTGCCCGATTTACAGAGTGGAGACCCACAACTCCGCACATTTCTATTTTCCTGCAGATATCAGTTGATCGGTGGTGGGCAATCTAGTATCGATGACCTTGCATACAGATACGTCATCAATATGACACCCAAGAGGACATTTATGGGGTGGATGACGATGTGCAACCCTCTACGGATTCCCTCCCAAATATCATTATTCCTCAGAGGAGTATAAGGGATTGTAAACTTTTGGTTGTATCATTGAGACATGGTTTAAGATAACTATGGGGGGCCATGAGCCGGCACCACCGGGGACGGACATATTATTGGTGCAGCCCCAGAGGTAAGGGGGTCTATTTCTACCTCCAAAGCAGGTGGAATTGTGCATTATGAGGAGCTCTTGGGCTGAAGGGGCCCATATACTGTTCTTGCACAGGGGCTCTTTTCTGTCTGAGTCCTCCAGTTGGCACTACACCAAAATCAGAGGAGCGGCGGCTGCATACAAAGCCCCTGACCCTCCGCACTTCTGGTGACCAATATGTGCCTATAGGGGAAACTGACATCACAAGTATCAGCCATGGCCCCATACACGGCAGATTAAAGTCTGCAGATCCTGCCGGTATCGGGGGTCCAGGATAATGTGCATGGAAGCTCCAAACCGGTGATGGCGGGGAGGCGAGGGTCCGACACTATGGAGTCCCACCAGCCCATGCTTTTGCTATGGGATGATTCTGACATTGAAAACACAGGAGCACTCCGAATCCGAATATATCAGTAGGAGTCAGGGGAGATGGCCGACAACAACTCTATAAAGTGTATAGAGGCCTTCATTTATGGAGGGTCCCAGATCACGGACCCCTGAATGTAGTGGGTGGGCCACCGCTTGGATCTTGGCTCTCATCTCGTTAAAACATTTTACAGAAAGGGACAAATAAAAACAAAGTTTCCTACTCTTTTAAGAAAACATTTCGGCCCTCAGTACCGCACGGCTGTATGTTTGTCACATGGACATTTTCGCTATCCAAAGGGGAAAATCCAAGTTGATATTACACAGTAAAGATGACTGTATTGTGATAATATTTGGAGGAGGAATCTCGGCATTGGTCGATCAGGGACCCCCGGAGGGAGATACGTGGGGGCCGCACACAGTGGAACATGCCCAGGGTTAAGGTTCAGGCAATTACACATTTAAGGCGTGAGGTCCCTTTAAGCTGGAGACCTTGTGTTGTTTGTTTTCTTGCTACATTGTATCCTTTGATGTTATCAGTAGGAGTTGTAGTAATAATTAGAGATGACTTGCAGCAAGTCAAGGAGATCTGACATATAGGACACAGAGTAAATCATCCCCGGGGTCCGGAGCGCCGACAAATTACCAGGAAATTGCATTGCAGCTATAAGTCCCCTTACCTGGCAGCCAGACTGGCTTGCAAAGTCTCCTTAAGGAGAATAGTGTTCCCCCGTGGTCCCCACATAGCTTTCTCATGAGCCAGATCAGACACCCCATACTTTGCACTGACGAGGGGCAAGCACCCCGAAACACCGTGTCTGCAAATTGGGATTCTGATCTGGCTTATATATCCTGAGTCATATTGCAATGGATTGTTGAAAATCCACTTGTGACTTTTAGGATCGCTACTTCCAATAGGTGGCGCTGTGCTAGAGTTTGTCTCCTTTACTGGAGAGACAATTTGAATATTTCCCAGAGGGGCATTGCAGCTATAAGTCCCCTTACCTGGCAGCCAGACTGGCTTGCAAAGTCTCCTTAAGGAGAATAGTGTTCCCCCGTGGTCCCCACATAGCTTTCTCATGAGCCAGATCAGACACCCCCATACTTTGCACTGACGAGGGGCAAGCACCCCGAAACACCGTGTCTGCAAATTGGGATTCTGATCTGGCTTATATATCCTGAGTCATATTGCAATGGATTGTTGAAAATCCACTTGTGACTTTTAGGATCGCTACTTCCAATAGGTGGCGCTGTGCTAGAGTTTGTCTCCTTTACTGGAGAGACAATTTGAATATTTCCCAGAGGGGCATTGCAGCTATAAGTCCCCTTACCTGGCAGCCAGACTGGCTTGCAAAGTCTCCTTAAGGAGAATAGTGTTCCCCCGTGGTCCCCACATAGCTTTCTCATGAGCCAGATCAGACACCCCCATACTTTGCACTGACGAGGGGCAAGCACCCCGAAACACCGTGTCTGCAAATTGGGATTCTGATCTGGCTTATATATCCTGAGTCATATTGCAATGGATTGTTGAAAATCCACTTGTGACTTTTAGGATCGCTACTTCCAATAGGTGGCGCTGTGCTAGAGTTTGTCTCCTTTACTGGAGAGACAATTTGAATATTTCCCAGAGGGGCATTGCAGCTATAAGTCCCCTTACCTGGCAGCCAGACTGGCTTGCAAAGTCTCCTTAAGGAGAATAGTGTTCCCCCGTGGTCCCCACATAGCTTTCTCATGAGCCAGATCAGACACCCCCATACTTTGCACTGACGAGGGGCAAGCACCCCGAAACACCGTGTCTGCAAATTGGGATTCTGATCTGGCTTATATATCCTGAGTCATATTGCAATGGATTGTTGAAAATCCACTTGTGACTTTTAGGATCGCTACTTCCAATAGGTGGCGCTGTGCTAGAGTTTGTCTCCTTTACTGGAGAGACAATTTGAATATTTCCCAGAGGGGCATTGCAGCTATAAGTCCCCTTACCTGGCAGCCAGACTGGCTTGCAAAGTCTCCTTAAGGAGAATAGTGTTCCCCCGTGGTCCCCACATAGCTTTCTCATGAGCCAGATCAGACACCCCCATACTTTGCACTGACGAGGGGCAAGCACCCCGAAACACCGTGTCTGCAAATTGGGATTCTGATCTGGCTTATATATCCTGAGTCATATTGCAATGGATTGTTGAAAATCCACTTGTGACTTTTAGGATCGCTACTTCCAATAGGTGGCGCTGTGCTAGAGTTTGTCTCCTTTACTGGAGAGACATTCAGGAAAAGAGGAAAATCCATGAATAACCTTTCAGCAGACGCTCCGGTATCGATCCCCCACCTGTGGCCGATGGACACAATGTAATAATCTGATTTGTATAAGCAGATAGACTGGATAATGTGATGTCCGGGGGGAGTGCAGGTCCTAATCATGGAGGCCCTAATCATGGGGGCCCTAATCATGGAGGCCCTAATCATGGGGGCCCTAATCATGGAGGCCCTAATCATGGAGGCCCTAATCATGGGAGCCCTAATCATGGGAGCCCTAATCATGGGGACCCTAATCATGGGGGCCCTAATCATGAATGCCCTAATCATGGATGTCCTAATCATGGATGCCCTAATCATGGAGGCCCTAGTCATGGGGGCCCTAATCATGGGGGCCCTAATCGTGGATGCCCTAATCGTGGATGCCCTAATCATGGATGCCCTAATCATGGATGCCCTAATCATGGATGTCCTAATCATGGATGCCCTAATCATGGAGGCCCTAGTCATGGGGGCCCTAATCATGGGGGCCCTAATCGTGGATGCCCTAATCATGGATGCCCTAATCATGGATGCCCTAATCATGGGGGCCCTAATCATGGGGGCCCTAATCATGGGGGCCCTAATCGTGGATGCCCTAATCGTGGATGCCCTAATCATGGATGCCCTAATCATGGAGGCCCTAGTCATGGGGACCCTAATCACAGAGGTCCTAATCACAAGGGCCCTAATCATGGGGGCCCTAATCATGGGGGCCCTAATCACAGAGGTCCTAATCACAAGGGCCCTAATCATGGAGGCCCTAATCATGGGGGCCCTAATCATGGATGCCCTAATCATGGGGGCCCTAGTCATGGGGGCCCTAATCATGGAGGCCCTAATCACGGGGACCCTAATCATGAAGGCCCTAATCATGGAGGCCCTAATCATGGGGGCCCTAATCACGGGGACCCTAATCATAGGGGCCCTAATCATGGGGGCCCTAATCATGGGGGCCCTAATCATGGAGGCCCTAATCATGGGAGCCCTAATCATGGGAGCCCTAATCATGGGGGCCCTAATCATGAAGGCCCTAATCATGAAGGCCCTAATCATGAAGGCCCTAATCATGGAGGCCCTAATCATGGGGGCCCTAATCACGGGGACCCTAATCATAGGGGCCCTAATCATGGGGGCCCTAATCATGGAGGCCCTAATCATGGGAGCCCTAATCATGGGAGCCCTAATCATGGGGGCCCTAATCATGAAGGCCCTAATCATGGAGGCCCTAATCACGGGGACCCTAATCACGAGAGCCCTAATCACGGGGGCCTTAATCACAGGGGCCCAGTATACATGAAGGCGCTTGATAGAAACCAGCGGCGAGCGATGATCTGACCAGTGGCCGGCGTTCTCACCGCGGACATTTATGTATTCTAGTGTTTGGATGATTTTTGTATTTTTCTCTTATCCTGCCCACTGGCGGCTAGAAGATTCCCTTTTACATGTGAGGGTATCGCTCCGACCTGCCGTCATTTTTAGGTTGTCATCAAAAAGTTCTTGCTGATCGTACAATTATGTTTACACTGGACGTCGATGGAAACGTTGCGCTCAATCTTTGGCTATTTTGCATCATAGCTGCCAATGTAGAGGACTCTTAAGTGTTCATGAAAGGACTGTCATCAAATTTCACGATGCGAACTGTACACGTTATTTGGTAGATCTATTTGACCTGATGAGGCTGGTGTACTTACTTTAAACATTCCATTCAGAATGTGTGTATAATTCTAATATTAAGATGAGCAGAAAGAAATACCTCACAAGTCCTGGTGTATCCAATCCCTGCCCGCCCAGCCTGACTGACAGCTGCAGCTTGTACTGAGCAGTGGGAGATCTCAGCAGCTGCAGGGAGGAGGGTCACTGAGGAGCTGACATTTAGGCTAAGTGGTCAAAGAACATGACCAACTCTTTGTTATATCCACACGACGCCTTTAAGGCTATGTTCACATGTTGCTTTTTTTTTCCTGCAGCAAAACTTGTTGATAGTACAAAGGCTCCTTCCAAAAAGCAGGTTTTACGGTGTTTTTTTGCTGCATTTTTAGCTGCATTTTTAGGTGTGTTTTAGGTGTTTAATTTGTATACAGGACATGTTTAAATAAAGTTAGTTTCATTCACCACAAAAGCAGCAAAAACACAGCAAAAACCCCCCCCACAAAACAGCAAAAACAAATAAACAGCAAGAAGCAGCAAAACCACAGTAAGAAACAGCATGAAAAATGCAGCAAAAAGCAACAAAAACGCAGCAAAACATAGCAAAAAAACACAGCGAAAAAAACAACAAAAAGCACAGCAAAAGCAAATAAAAAAACAGCAAAAAGCAGCAAAATCAGAGCAAGGAACACAGCAGGAAAAATGCAACAAAAACGCAGTAAAACATAGCAAAAAACACAGCAAATAAACAACAAAAAGCACAGCAAAAGTAAATAAAAAACAGCTAAAAGCAGCAAAACCATAGCAAGAAACACAGCAGGAAAAATGCAACAAAAACGCAGCAAAACATAGCAAAAAAACACAGCAAATAAACAACAAAAAGCACAGCAAAAGCAAATAAAAAAACAGCAAAAAGCAGCAAAATCAGAGCAAGGAACACAGCAGGAAAAATGCAACAAAAACGCAGTAAAACATAGCAAAAAACACAGCAAATAAACAACAAAAAGCACAGCAAAAGTAAATAAAAAAAACAGCAAAAATCAGAGCAAGAAACACAGAAGGAAAAATGCAGCAAAAGCAACAAAAATGCATCAAAACATAACAAAAAGCACAGCAAAAGCAAATAAAAAACAGATGCACAAAACCAGAGCAAGAAAGCGCAGAAACGCAGGGATAACGCAGCAAAAAGCAACAAAAAACGCAGCAAAAAACACAGCTGCATTTTCTCATTGCTTTTAATCATGGAAAAAGCAGCACAAACTCTGAAAGAATTGATGCTGCTTCTTGCAAAAACGCAGCAGTTGTCCATTTTAGTCAGGAAAAAAAAGCATATGTGATGTGTCTGCAGGAGATTTCTGGAAAGCTTTTTCTGCTGCTGTAAAAAGCAGCTTTATATTTGCATAAAACTCATGAAAAAAAAAACACATATAAAAAAACAATGTGATCGTAGCCTTAAACTTGGGGCAAAACAGCTGAGTTTTCCAAGAGAAAGCTACTTCTTTATTTTGTCTCTTTGGTTGTTCCATTGTTTTTGACCACTGGTATTTTTTTTTTTTGCACCATTTGTCCAGCGTTTCAGTAATGTCTTTTTTTTTTTTTTTTTTTTTTTTTACTGCTACTTTTCGGTAATTTATTTTTCTCCGTTCGCTAATGAAGAAACCCCTGAGGACAAGGCTCACAAAGGTGCCCAGTGTCTATTCAGCCTTCCCATTAACTTGCATTGCAAACTATGGCACGTTTTCCAAGCATTAAATGCCCAAAGTATGGTCAGGACATTTCTTTTAGCCACTTTGCACTTTTTGAAACCTGAAAAAGATAAAAAAAAATGCCGAAAAGACTGAAGATCTGATCAGCGAGTCGTTTTTACGTAGAAATCAATGTTCTTTCTTTTGAGCTTCTTCAGGGGCTCTTGGGGGGGGGAATCCGCCTGAAGAAGACGTGGTGTGCACAAACCTTCCGGTCACATTTCACAGACGATCTGCAGTTTTGCCATATTGGAAACCCCCTTATTGATGGAGTAAGAAGCTTTCCTCCCTGGATATTATTTGGGGTGGCTTTGGCTGGGCGGTGAGGCGTTGCGGCACCAGGGTGACCCTCTAAGGACTTTGCCCTTCAGCAGATATTTCCGTCCACATTTCGCATGCAGATAATATGGTGCAGGTGAAATATTGTGACATTATTTCCCCACTAAGTGCTCCCTGTAACTATACCCTGTCTGGTAGGGTGGACGGGTCCGGTAACGCCGTCTGCACACAAATGTTCTGCGCTGCCGCTGCACAAGCCCTGGAAATCCTCCATGTCCAATCAACAGCACATGAAATAATTAGACGCGGTCATTCAGTATAAAGGATGGCGGTGTTTACTTAATTCTAAGCAATGCAGCAGGTCGACCATAAGTTTATTCATAATTGAAGACTCTGCTCATCAGTTTGCAGCTTGGAAGAGCAGAAGAGGATGGAAGGTTTCCATGGAACACGATGGAGCCACAGCGCCACCTAGTGGCCATGGCTGGAATCCACACACGTCCAGTCCCACCGTACAGCACTTTCCTCTCCATTATCTGATAGATGATACATTGCATGGATTAATAATAATAATAATAATAATAATAATAATAATAATAATTAATAAATTTATTCATTTATATAGCGCTATTAATTCCACAGCGCTTTACATACATTGGCAACACTGTCCCCATTGGGGCTCACAATCTAGAGTCCCTATCTGTATGTCTTTGGAGTGGATTTCCAGAGCCACAAAATGCACTTTCTCGGCTGATTCCATTCTTTCCATTGCACCGCCGAATTCAGCATCAGACCCAGTGACCTATCCATACAGCATCTCCACAATGCACGGCAGCAGATCCGGCTTATACAGACACTGAACCAGCAGGAGGTGCATGTGGGAAAGTATGTAGCCTGAGAGCGAGCTGGAGACATGAAGTGCAGCTCCGGAGGGGACTGGAGCATCAGATGATTTAACATAACTGGTCACTGTTATTTCAACAAACTTTGCAAAAATTAATACCAGAAAGTAATAAAAGAAACTTTGTAATTTATCTTATCAGAGAAATCTGCTTCTTTCTCCACTTATGAGACACTTTTCCTCCTGACCCTCCTCCTAAACTCATCATCTTCTCTGAAAAAACTACTAAAATATATTTTGGTCCAAACAAACCACCTCACTGAGGGATTAGAAGACGTCTGCCTGGTGAAGTCTATGAAGAAGGAAGGAAGGAGAGGAGTAGCAGAGCGAGTGACCAGCCAGAGAGACACAGATACAGGTGCTGCTGCTTTCCAGTAGGCTCCTCCGGATTCACAGCTACACTGCTCAGCACTGCTGTATAATGACCTCTATAGTGCTGCTTTATAGTAAGTGTTTTATCTCACCCCAGAGCTGGACTTACAGCTGCACAGCTCAGTACTGCTGTATAATGACCTCCATGCTGCTTTATAGTAAGTGTTTTATCTCACCCCAGAGCTGGACTCACAGCTGCACTGCTCAGTACTGCTGGATAATGTAAACCTTGTTGATTTGTAGTAAGTATTTTATCTCACCATGGTGATGGATTCAGAAAAACAGTGCATCTATACAGGCGATGTGGGGAGGACACAGAAGGCGATCCAGTGCAGGCACAGGAGGCGACCCGGGGCAGGCACATGAGGCGATCCGGGGCAGGACACAGAAGGTGATCCGGGGCAGGCACAGAAGGCGATCTGGGGCAGGCACAGAAGGCGATCGGGGGCAGGCACAGAAGGCGATCCGGGGCAGGCACAGAAGGCGATCCAGGGCAGGCACATGAGGCGATCCGGGGCAGGCACAGAAGGCGATCCGGGGCAGGACACAGAAGGCGATCCGGGGCAGGCACAGAAGGCGATCCGGGGCAGGACACAGAAGGCGATCCAGGGCAGGCACATGAGGCGATCCGGGGCAGGACACAGAGGGCGATCCGGGGCAGGCCACAGAAGGCGATCCGGGGCAGGCACAGAAGGCGATCCGGGGCAGGACACAGAAGGCGATCCGGGGCAGGCACAGAAGGCGATCTGGGGCAGGGCACAAAAGGCGATCTGGGGCAGGCATAGGAGGTGATCCGGGGCAGGACACAGAAGGCGATCCAGGGCAGGACACAGAAGGCGATCCGGGGCAGGACACAGAAGGTGATCCGAGGCAGGCACAGAAGGTAATCCGGGGCAGGCACAGGAGGCGATCTGGGGCAGGCACAGGAGGCGATCTGGGGCAGGCACAGAAGGTGATCCGGGGCAGGACACAGAAGGTGATCCGGGGCAGACACAGAAGGCTATCCAGGGCAGGACACATGAGGCGATCCAGGGCAGGCACAGGAGGCGATCCGATGCAGGCACAGGAGGCGATCCGAGGCAGGCACAGGAGGCGATCCGAGGCAGGCACAGGAGGCGATCCGAGGCAGGCACAGGAGGCAATCCAGGGCAGGCACAGGAGGCGATCCGAGGCAGGCACAGGAGGCGATCCGAGGCAGGCACAGGAGGCGATCCGAGGCAGGCACAGGAGGCGATCCGAGGCAGGCACAGGAGGCGATCCAGGGCAGGCACAGGAGGCGATCCGAGGCAGGCACAGGAGGCGAGCCGAGGCAGGCACAGGAGGCGATCCAGGGCAGGCACAGAAGGCGATCCGAGGCAGGCACATGAGGCGATCCGAGGCAGGCACAGGAGGCGAGCCGAGGCAGGCACAGGAGGCGAGCCGAGGCAGGCACAGGAGGCGATCCGAGGCAGGCACAGGAGGCGAGCCGAGGCAGGCACAGAAGGCGAGCCGAGGCAGGCACAGGAGGTGATCCGAGGCAGGCACAGGAGGCGATCCGAGGCAGGCACAGGAGGCGATCCGAGGCAGGCACAGGAGGCGATCCAGGGCAGGCACAGGAGGCGATCCGAGGCAGGCACAGGAGGTGAGCCGAGGCAGGCACAGGAGGCGATCCAGGGCAGGCACAGAAGGCGATCCGAGGCAGGCACATGAGGCGATCCGAGGCAGGCACAGGAGGCGAGCCGAGGCAGGCACAGGAGGCGAGCCGAGGCAGGCACAGGAGGCGATCCGAGGCAGGCACAGGAGGCGATCCAGGGCAGGCACAGGAGGCGAGCCGAGGCAGGCACAGATATCTTAGAGCCCTTGGAACATGTAAATAAGAAAAGGTTTAGGCCAGAGATATGAGATTATTGCTGTATGCAAACTATTGGCAGCACCCAGAAATCCCCACATTTGTTTTTTGTGAACAAGTCACAGACACATCATCATCTGAGTGTGAATGCCGTACGATGCCTAACTCACTGTCATATAGTAATGTATGCAATAATACCCCGAAACTGTCCACAAACCATGCCATACAATGTGCAAAAATACTGCCATAGAGTGCTCTATAATACCACCATACTGTGCACAATCAGTGCAATACAGTGCCCATAGACTCTGGCATAAAGTAGTATACTCTGTGCACAGTATGGTGGTACTATAGAGTATATTACTTTATGCCACTGTGTATGGGCACTGTATGGCACTGATTGTGCACAGTATGGTGGTACTATAGAGTATATTACTTTATGCCACTGTGTATGGGCACTGTATGGCACTGATTGTGCACAGTATGGTGGTACTATAGAGTATATTACTTTTATGCCACTGTGTATGGGCACTGTATGGCACTGATTGTGCACAGTATGGTGGTACTATAGAGTATATTACTTTATGCCACTGTGTATGGGCACTGTATGGCACTGATTGTGCACAGTATGGTGGTACTATAGAGTATATTACTTTTATGCCACTGTGTATGGGCACTGTATGGCACTGATTGTGCACAGTATGGTGGTACTAGAATCAGTGCCATACAGTGCCCATAGACAGTGGCATAAAGTGATATACTCTATAATACCACCATACTGTGCACAATCAGTGCCATACAGGGCCCATAGACAGTGGCATAAAGTGATATCCTCTATAGTACCACTATACTGTGCACAATCAGTGCCATACAGTGCCCATACACAGTGGCATAAAGTGATATCCTCTCTAGTACCACCATACTGTGCACAATCAGTGCCATACAGTGCCCATAGACAGTGGCATAAAGTGATATCCTCTATAGTACCACCATACTGTGCACAATCAGGGCTGTACAGTGCCCATAGACAGTGGCATATAGTGATATGCTCTATAGTACCTCCATCTCTGCCTCTCCGGTCCCCTTTCATATGGCGCTCTCCTCTTCCTCTTCAGGGTATAACAGAATGTGACTACAAGTCCCAGCAATGTCTTGTAGTCAGTCTCATACATCTGATGCCTCTGGATTAATAATCTTCAGCTGAAACCTTCATGTATTTATCGCTTGTTACGATCCCAGGATTACAGATTTCACCAGACAAGAAAAATGGCCATTACCGGAGCAAGAATCCCCCTCCCTGGAGCTGTGGAGGTATTATATATGCATAGCTCCCATGACGAGCACATTAATGCAAGATGGATGATATCACCGAGGTGTCAGCTTTAAATTAACCCCTAGCACTCTGCAAAGACTCCCTCCAAATTAGTCCCTTAACCCCCCTTAGAGGTGCAGAGCTCGGCCTCCAGGGAAGTCAAGATTTACAAGAGATGATTAATTCACACCTCGCTGATGAAGAAAAGACGGGATTTAATTTAAAGGAGGGGTGCAGTGTGGTGACCCTGAAAATCAGTCTTCGGAAATTGAAATTTGACAGCTTATATGCGGCGTAATGTGAAGCTCATGGGCCCCAATGCAAAAGCTCCAACGGGGCCCCCAATTATTGCAAGGCTTCAATATCACTGGACTTTTCATATAGACCAATTGGAGTTTTGCGGACCCCCTAGGCTCTGGGGTCCAGGTGCAATTCAAACCCCTGCACCTGTAAAAAATAAGACATACTACTCACCTTACCCCTGCCCACTTCTGCCGCAACGTCGCCGACCCGCAGTCCTCCGCTCACTTTCTCAATTGGAGGACCGGGCAGGGAACTGCGGCAGCAGGGAGGACCAGCGAGGAACAAGCTGAGTATAATACTTTATTGTTTTTTAACCCTTACTCAACCCTCACAGGGGTCCGCTGTCATTTTGCTAAATTCGAACAAATCGAATCTTAAAAACTTCGGATTCAGTTGTTATTAAAATTTTGGGGAAATTCATAGAGAATTTACTTTGAATCAATCTCTAGATAATCCTCTTCTTATAGGGAATCTGTCTGCAGATTTTTGCTATGGAATCTGAAGACAGCAAGAGGTAGGGGTTAAAACAGGGAAATTAGTGATTTATCAAGTTGTTTACTTACAGTAAATGTTTTATCACCAGGACATTATCACTGCTGTGAGCCCTGGTTAGACCACGCCTCCTCTTGCTGTGTGCTGTTCTTTACTTACAATGAATGTTTTATCCCCAGGACATTATCATTGCTGGACTACAGCAGGCGAGCACTAGTCAGACCACGCCTCCTCCTGCAATAAGCAGCTCATTTTCACTATACAATGTACACAGAGAGCCTGGATCAGCTCTTTGAGCTCTGCAACATCCCACATCTAACTCTGACTGCTACAACTGCTGCACTCATTGAACTAAGGGATACATTGTTGGAATCAGGGTCTCTGCTTCTACATCATGCTGCTCTCAGATGAGGGAGCACAAACATGGCGACAGATTACCTTTAAGGGAGTATTCGTTTCTTCTATCATCAGGAGCGCACTGCCTCGTGGCAATCAGGAAGTCGATAGGCTGAGGAATATTTTGCTCCAGAAGATAAAAGAAAACAATAGCCTTCCTCTTCCTGATTTCTGTGAGACAGTGCTCCTGATGATCGACATTTTGGACTAGCAGCATGACTCATGACTATGCCACTGGTCTGGACTGTGCGCTGTCCATTGCTACTTGCAGAGGTAACGTTACCTCTGCAACACCACAGGAGCTCAAGGGCACAGAAGCAAACTGGATCTACCAATCCAGACAGATTTAGTGCTGCGCTTACAATCTGTTTAGCAAGGTGCTGCACACGTTGCCTAGGAGACCGACCACCTCTGATAAACAATAGGCTTAACAATCCCTCCATTCTGGAGAGATATAAATTGCAGAGTTTTTACAAGCACTTTTCAATTTTACCCCTTTAAATTGATGGCTTAGTCGGTCAATAATTTAATAAGCTAAATTCAATCTGACTTACACATTTCAACATGTCTGGATAGATTGTAATACTGTGTTTGGCCTGCGGGGGAGCTGTAAGTCCATGGTTCTCCTGGCACTGATGTACTTATGGTGATGTCATATACAGTCTTTCAGAATTCAGTGTCTCATTGTGTTTTTTTCTGATCTCTTTAAGGCTACGTTGCGATGGGAGCTGTTCAGCCTTCATTCTGGGGACAACAACCATTGATACCACCTCAAATGGTTCTTGGTGGCCAGTCTCCAGTTGCTCAGGTCATGCAGGGAAGCCAAACGATAGCGTGGGCTCAACCGGGCCTCTACTCTCCTACTCAGCAACAGCCATGGCCAACCCTTCCCGGCCAGTTTCCACCTACTGCCTTCATGCCAACACAAACTGTATTGCCTTTCCAAGCAGCCATGTTTCAAGGTACTTCTGCCCCGGTAGCCGCCGTTCCACCAACCAGTGACTCATTGCGATCAAGTCCTCTACAGCCTGGCCAGAAAGTAACGAAAGAGATGTTTAAGGATTTTCAGATGGTAAACCCCCCTCCGGTGCCGTTGCGGCAGACAGATCCAACGTCCCTCTCTTGTACCTCAGAGGCCTTCTCAAGCTACTTCGACAAAGTTGGGTTGGTTCAGGATACAGACGATTGTGACGACTTTGATATCTCACAACTAAACTTGACGCCTATGACTTCCACTTCACCGTCTACTAATTCACGTAAGTACCAGAACACAAGGCCGCCGTTAGGGCGGGGAAAACTGGGCAGCTGCCCACCAGGGCCTCCGACCTCTTTGGGGGCCCCCAGAGTCTATAGCACAAGCTACACTGATTATAATACATGTAGCTTCCAATGAGGAGACTGCTTGAGGACCTCTGGTGACCACAGGTCTTGAACTTTGTGGGACTCTAGGACCATTGGTGACATCACGATCATGTGATGTCACCATCCGAAGGGCTGAAAAGGAGATAGAATGGTGGGAAGAGTGTGTGTGCCCAGAATATATGGGCTTCTGCTGGTATATGTCTAGAACGTATGGGCTTCTGCTGGTATATGTCTAGAATGTATGGGCTTCTGCTGGTATATATGTCTAGAATGCATGAACTCCTGCTGGTATATACAGTATGTCTACAATGTATGGGCTCCTGGTGGTAAATATGTCTACAATGTATGGGCTCGTTTTGGTATATATATGTATATATGATATATATATATGTATATGTATATGTATATATATATATATATATATATATATATTCTAGAATGTATGGGCTCCTGCTGGTGTACATGTCTAGAATGTATGGGCTCCAGCTGGTATATATGTCTGCAATGTATGGGCTCCAGCTGGTATATTTATCTAGGACGTATGGGCTCCTGCTGGTATATACAGTTGTGCTGAAAAGTTTACACACCCCGGCAGATTTTTTTGCTTTCTTGAGCTTATTTTCAGAGAATATGACTCATAACACACAATCTTATTTTTCATCTCATGGTTAGTGGGTGGGTGAAGCCATTTATTGTCTCTTCTGTGTTTCCTCTTTTAAAATCATAATGACAACCAAAAACATCCAAATGACCCTGATGAAAAGTTCACACACTCTGGTGATTTTGGCCTGATAACATGCACAGGAGTTGACACAAATGGGTGTGAATGGCTAATAAAGGTAACATCCTCTCGTGACTTGTTTACTTGTAATGTGTGTGTGCGTGTGTGTGCGTGTGTGTATATAAAAGCGGAGTGATTTTCTGGGATCCAGACAGACTCTTGCATCTTTCATCCAGCCACTGACATTTCTGGATTGTGAGTCATGGGGGAAGCAAATAATTGTCAACAGATCTACGTGAAAAGATAGTTGAACTGTATAAAACAGGAAAGGGATACAAAAAGATATCCAAGGAATTGATAATGCCAGTCAGCAGTGCTCAAACTGTGATTAACAAACGGAAAATCAGGGGCTCTGTAAAAACCAAACCACAATCAGGTAGAGCAACAAAAATTTCAGCCACAACTACCAGGAAAAATGTTTGGGATGCAAAGAAAGACCCACAAATAACATCAACTGAAATACAGGACTCACTGCAAACTAGCGGTGCGGCTGTTTCAAGATGCACAATAAGGAGGAACTTGGAGAAAAATGGGCTGCATGGTCGAGTCACCAGAAGAAAGCCATTACTGCATAAATGCCACAAAGTATTTCGCCTACAATACACAAAACAGCACAGAGACAAGCCTCCAAACTTCTGGAACAAGGTAATTTGGAGTGATGAGACCAAAATCAAACTTTTTGGCCAAAACCATAAACGTTACATGTGCAGAGGTGTCAACGAGACCTATGATGAAAGGAACACCATTCCTACAGTAAAGCACAGAGGTGATTCACTGATGATGTGGGGATGTGTGAGCTACAAAGGCACAGGAAACTTGGTCAAAGTTGAAGGAAAGATTAATGCAGCACATTGTCAGCAAATACTGGAGGCAAATTCGCACTCATCAGCCCGGAAGCTGCACATGTGACGTACTTGGATGTTGCAACATGACAACGATCCAAAACACAAGGCAAAGTCGACCTGTCATTGACTACAGCAGAACAAAGTGAAGGTTCTGGAGTGGCCATCTCAGTCTCCTGACCTCAATATCATTGAGCCACTCTGGGGAGAACTCAAACAAAGCGCAGTTCATGCAAGAAAGCCCAGGAATTTACAGGAACTGGAGGCTTTTTGCCAAGAAGAGTGGGCAGCTTTACCATCTGAGAAAATAAAGAGCCTCATCCACAACTGCCACAAAAGACTTCAAGCTGCCACTGATGTTAGAGGGGGCAATACACGGTATTAAGAACTGGGGTGTGTGAACTTTTGTTCAGGGTCCTTTGGATGTTTTTGGTTGTCATGATTTAAAAAGAGAAAACACAGTAGATGACAGTAAATGGCTTCACCCAAAAATCTGCCGGGGTGTGTAAACTTTTGAGCACAATTGTATGTCTATAATGTTTGGGCTCCTGCTGGTATATATGCTTAGAATGTATGGGATCCTGATGGTATATATTAACCCCTGCACAACATCCATAAGTCTATAAGGGACGTATGGAGTGGGCTCACATTGTGAGCTCGCCCCATGCTCAGCTGGTAATGGCTGTGTATTACAGCAAGGCACTGCCTCTAACAGTTGCAGGTGCAGTATAGTGCCATTTTAAGTACACATCAGCGCACTCGTGATGTGATCGGTGGTCCCCAATGGGTTGCTATGACAACAGGGGGTCTACTGAAGACCTCCGCGTTTGTTATTACAGTGCTCCTTTGAAGCCTGTCTGTGGCCGAGCTTCAAAGGAGACTGTGATTTTCACAATATGCAGCAATACTGTGGTATATATTGCAGCATTGTTGTATATAGCACAAGCGATCAAACAATCCCAGGTTATAGTCCCCTAAAGGGACTATTAAGACCAGCAAAAAGTAATATATATATATATATATATATATATATATATACACACACACACTGTATCTATAAACCATAAAAGTGCAAATCACCCCCCTTGTGTTTCCATCACATCTATGTAAGATGCGTACACTGACAGACGGCAGTGATCTTGATTCATAAGGGATGGATCGAAATGTATATTGGAAATATAAGTTCAGCCATTAAGCAAATCAGAAATCGTGCTGACAACAACCACTGAGAAAACTGTATTTGCCGCTATAATGGTTGTCAGCCATATTTCTCAGACATAGATATACGACATTAGAAGGTTACTCACGGGTTTAGAAGGCTCCTCAGGATGTTTAGAAGACTCCTCGGTGGTTCAGAAGGCTCCTCAGTGGTTCAGAAGGTTCCTCATAGATTCAGAAGGCTACTCAAGGATTTAAATGCTCCTCAGTGGTTCAGAAGGCTCCTTAGAGATTCAGAAGGCACCTCAGGGGTTTAGAAGGCTCCTCAGTTGTTTAGAAGGCTCCTTAAGGGTTTAACAGGCTCCTTGGGGCCACAGAAAGCTCCTCAGGGGGTTTAGAAGGCTCCTCAGGAGTTTAGAAGGCTCCTTGGGGAGTTTAGAAGGCTCCTTGGGGGGTTTAGAAGCCTCCTCAGTGGCTTAGAAGGCTCCTCAGTGGTTTAGAAGGCTCCTCAGTGGTTTAGAAGGCTCCTCAGTGGCTTAGTAGGTGGCTCCTCAATGGTTTAGAAGGCTCTTTAGGGGGTTTAGAAGGCTCTTTAGGGGGCTTAGAAGGATCCTCAGTGGCTTAGAAGGCTCCTTAGGGGTTTAGAAGGTTCTTCACTGGTTTAGAAGGCTCCTCAGTGTCTTAGAAAGCTTGTCTGTGGCTTAGAAGGCTCTTCAGTGGTTTAGAAGGCTCCTCAGGGCTTCAGAAGGCTCCTTAGGGATTCAGAAGGCACCTCAGGGGTTTAGAAGGCTCCTCAGTTATTTAGAAGGCTCCTCAGGGGTTTAAAAGGCTCCTTGGGGGGGTTACACAGCTCTTCAGGGGTTTAGAAGGCTCCTTGGCTCCTTGTGGGTTTAGAAGGCTCCTTAGGGGGGGGTTAGAAGGCTCCTCAGTGGCTTAGAAGGCTTCTTAGTTGTTTAGAAGGCTCCTCAGTGGCTTAGAAGGCTTCTCAGTTGTTTAGAAGGCTCTCAGTGGTTTAGAAGGGTCCTCAGTGGTTTAGAAAGCTCCTCAATGGCTTAGAAGGTGGCTTATCAGTGGTTTAGAAGGCTCCTCAGTGGTTTAGAAGGCTGCTTTGGGGGTTTAGAAGGCTCATTAGGGGGTTTAGAAGTCTCCTTAGTGGCTTAGAAAGCTCCTCAGTTGTTTAGAAGGCTCCTCAGGGCTTCAGAAGGCTCCTCAGGGGGTTTAGAAGGCTCCTCAGGGGGTTTAGAAGGCTGCTCGGGGGTTTAGAAGGCTCTCAGTAGTTTAGAAGGCTCTCAGTAGCTTAGAAGGCTCTCAGTGGTTTAGAAGGCTCCTCAGTGGTTTAGAAGGCTCCTCAGTGGTTTAGAAGGCTCTTCAGTGGCTTAGAAGGTGGCTCCTCAGTGGTTTAGAAGGCTCCTCAGTGGCTTAGAAGGCAGCTCCTCAGTGGTTTAGAAGGCTACTCAGTGGCTTGGAAGGTGGCTCCTCAGTGGTTTAGAAGGCTCCTCAGTGGCTTAGAAGGCGGCTCCTCAGTGGTTTAGAAGGCTACTCAGCGGTTTAGAAGGCTACTCAGTGGTTTAGAAGGCTCCTGAGGGGTTTTGAAGGCTCCTCAGGGGTTTAGAAGGCTTCTCAGTGGCTTAGAAGGCTCCTCAGTGGTTTAAAAGGCTCCTCAGTGGCTTAGAAGGTGGCTCCTCAGTGGTTTAGAGGGCTCCTCAGTGGTTTATAAGACTCCTCAGTGGCTTAGAAGGCTCCTCATTGGTCTAGAAGGCTCCTCAAGGGTTCAGAAGGATCCTCAAGGATTTAGAATGCTCCCCAGTGGTTCTGAAGGCTCCTTAGGGATTCAGAAGGCACCTAAGGGGTTTAGAAGGCTCCTCAGTTATTTAGAAGGCTCCTCAGGGGTTTAAAAGGCTCCTTGGGGGGGGTTAGAAAGCTCCTCAGGGGTTTAGAAGGCTCCTTGTGGGTTTAGAAGGCTCCTTAGGGGGTTTTTAGAAGGCTCCTCAGTGGCTTAGAAGGCTTCTCAGTTGTTTAGAAGGCTCCTCAGTGGCTTAGAAGGCTCTCAGTGGTTTAGAAGGGTCCTCAGTGGTTTAGAAAGCTCCTCAATGGCTTAGAAGGTGGCTTATCAGTGGTTTAGAAGGCTCCTCAGTGTCTTAGAAAGCTTTTCAGTGGCTTAGAAGGCTCCTCAGTTATTTAGAAGGCTCCTCAGGGGTTTAAAAGGCTCCTTGGGGGGGGGTTAGACAGCTCTTCAGGGGTTTAGAAGGCTCCTTGGGGGTTTAGAAGGCTCCTTAGGGGGGTTTTAGAAGGCTCCTCAGTGGCTTAGAAGGCTTCTCAGTTGTTTAGAAGGCTCCTCAGTGGCTTAGAAGGCTCTCAGTGGTTTAGAAGGGTCCTCAGTGGTTTAGAAAGCTCCTCAATGGCTTAGAAGGTGGCTTATCAGTGGTTTAGAAGGCTCCTCAGTGGTTTAGAAGGCTGCTTTGGGGGTTTAGAAGGCTCATTAGGGGGTTTAGAAGTCTCCTCAGTGGCTTAGAAAGCTCCTCAGTTGTTTAGAAGGCTCCTCGGGGCTTCAGAAGGCTCCTCAGGGGGTTTAGAAGGCTCCTCAGGGGGTTTAGAAGGCTCCTCAGGGGGTTTAGAAGGCTGCTCGGGGGTTTAGAAGGCTCTCAGTAGTTTAGAAGGCTCTCAGTAGCTTAGAAGGCTCTCAGTGGTTTAGAAGGCTCCTCAGTGGTTTAGAAGGCTCTTCAGTGGCTTAGAAGGCAGCTACTCAGTGGCTTAGAAGGTGGCTCCTCAGTGGTTTTAGAAGGCTCCTCAGTGGTTTAGAAGGCTCCTCAGTGGCTTAGAAGGCAGCTCTTCAGTGGTTTAGAAGGCTACTCAGTGGCTTGGAAGGTGGCTCCTCAGTGGTTTAGAAGTCTCCTCAGTGGCTTAGAAGGCGGCTCCTCAGTGGTTTAGAAGGCTACTCAGCGGTTTAGAAGGCTACTCAGTGGTTTAGAAGGCTCCTGAGGGGTTTTGAAGGCTCCTCAGGGGTTTAGAAGGCTTCTCAGTGGCTTAGAAGGCTCCTCAGTGGTTTAAAAGGCTCCTCAGTGGCTTAGAAGGTGGCTCCTCAGTAGTTTAGAGGGCTCCTCAGTGGTTTAGAAGACTCCTCAGTGGCTTAGAAGGCTCCTCAGTGGTTTAGAAGGCTCCTCAGGGGTTCAGAAGGCTCCTCAAGGATTTAGAATGCTCCCCAGTGGTTCTGAAGGCTCCTTAGGGATTCAGAAGGCACCTCAGGGGTTTAGAAGGCTCCTCAGTTATTTAGAAGGCTCCTCAGGGGTTTAAAAGGCTCCTTGGGGGGGGGGGGGGGTTAGAAAGCTCCTCAGGGGTTTAGAAGGCTCCTTGTGGGTTTAGAAGGCTCCTTAGGGGGGTTTTAGAAGGCTCCTCAGTGGCTTAGAAGGCTCTCAGTGGTTTAGAAGGGTCCTCAGTGGTTTAGAAAGCTCCTCAATGGCTTAGAAGGTGGCTCATCAGTGGTTTAGAAGGCTCCTCAGTGGTTTAGAAGGCTGCTTTGGGGGTTTAGAAGGCTCATTAGGGGGTTTAGAATTCTCCTCAGTGGCTTAGAAAGCTCCTCAGTAGTTTAGAAGGCTCCTCAGGGCTTCAGAAGGCTCCTCAGGGGGTTTAGAAGGCTCCTCAGGGGGTTTAGAAGGCTGCTCGGGTGGTTTAGAAGGCTCCTCAGTGGTTTAGAAGGCTCTTCAGTGGCTTAGAAGGCGGCTCCTCAGTGGTTTAGAAGGCTACTCAGTGGCTTAGAAGGTGGCTCCTCAGCGGTTTAGAAGGCTCCTCAGTGGCTTAGAAGGTGGCTACTTAGTGGTTTAGAAGGCTCCTCAGTGGTTTAGAAGGCTCCTGAGGGGTTTTGAAGGCTCCTCAGAGGTTTAGAAGGATTCTCAGTGGCTTAGAAGGCTCCTCATTGGTTTAGTAGACTCCTCAGTGGCTTAGAAGGCTCCTCAGTGGTTTAAAAGGCTCCTCAGTGGCTTAGAAGGTGGCTCCTCAGTGGTTTAGAAGGCTACTCAGGGGTTTAGAAGGCTACTCAGGGGCTTAGAAGGCTCCTGAGGGGCTTAGAAGGCTCCTGAGGGGCTTAGAAGGCTACTCAGTGGCTTAGAAGGCTCCTTGGGGGCTTGTATCATCTGGATTATTTTTCCCATTCGTTGAGACACACAACAGAGATTTTCCATTTTTATGTAAATAAATTGAATAACGAATAATTCTGCAGGGCTCTACCTTTATGAATCAGTTCCTCATATCGCCACTTTTTGTGTAACTTTTTGTGATAGTTTGTTGCAGTTTCCATCATGTTCTTATTTTATTTTTATTTTTTTTACCGTCAGCATTTTATTCCCACTTGAACAAAGTGTCAGTAAATGACAAATCTCTTCATTTACCGTCTTACGAATCCATCCGCGGCTCGCCGTTCCTCTCCGCGCTCGTGGCTCGCACTGGAAGTGTCCTTTTTCATTAGACAGGACATTAATGACGACGGTATTTGCCTTGATATAAAAATTCATCAATGACTCCCAGCGAGAATCCCTATGCCTATGAAGATGGCGCCAAATAAAAAAAAAAAAAAACGACGCTCCGGCGCCTTCTCTTGATGAATGCATTTGTTTCTGTATGAAAAATGCATCTCAACAGGTTTAGACGGCAAACAGGCTGCAGAGGAAAATTATTAGTTTCGAACCACTGACTCCAAAAAGAATTTGATGGAGTCTGTTTAACGTCTGGCAGGCAAATCTGTAATATAAAATGAAATATGGCTTTCATAACAGACCATGTTCTTTATCTATCCTCTAACAAATGATTCTTTTATCTCCACCTAAGCATGTCCTCCAGAGCTGCGCTCCTTCTCAATGTCATTTTAATACTCTCTGTAATTTTTGGAGGAATGGGGGCATTCTAAAAAAAAAACAAAATAACAATGTAAAAGCATGTATTCTACAATGTATCCTAATTGTTTCCAATGTCATGTCTGCTCCAGCCCCTACTCCAGCCCCGAGGCAGAGCTCCCCATCAAAGTCCTCAGCGTCTCACACAAGTGATCCCATCGCAGATGACATCTTTGAAGAAGGCTTTGAAAGTCCCAGTAAAACTGTAGAAGATGCTGTAAGTTTTTCTTAAATATTCGTATTCTGATCCCTAACATCGCGTGATAATATAAACCAGATCTTTCCAGGGTAGATAAAGCCAGATCGGTCTTTTTTTGTAAGTTTTTATAGAATTATGCCTGAAACGCGTTAGTTACTTTATATTTTGGAGGGACCTGTCATATTAAAGGGGTTTTCCACTACTTGAACAAATCCTTCTTGAGTTAAGTATTTGCCCCCATTAAAAGGCTGGTTTCTCTCACCCCACATTCGGAGAATTGATTATCAAGAGGTCATGTCACGGTAATGACGGTAGGAAGCAGGAACAAGTGTGTACATGCACTGACCCTCAGGCTAGAGGTCCCTACGCTATTCCTGTCCTTAGGATTACCCCTAATAGCAGAGATGCCTGGGACCGGTACTTCCCTGTCATTAGGATTACCCCTAATAGTGGAGATGCCTGCGTCCGGTACCTCCCTGTTGTTAGGAATACCCCTAATGGGGGAGATGCCTGGGTCCGGTACCTCCTGTCATTAGGATTACCCCTAATGGTGGAGATGCCTGCGTCCGGGACCTCCCTGTCATTAGGATTACCCCTAATGGTGGAGATGCCTGTGTCCGGTACCTCCCTGTCATTAGGAATACCCCTAATGGTGGAGATGCCTGCGTCCGGTACCTCCCTGTCGTTAGGAATACGCCTAATGGTGGAGATGCCGACTCCCCTAAGGGAGTAAAAGGGCAGGAGTGCAAGTGGAACATGCAGACAAGACAGTCAAGGAAAACAAGTATCTTCTCCAGTAGGAAGCTTTGCTGCTGCAATTGTAACGAACACCTCAGCTCTCCAGAGACGAGCTTCTTCAGTGTGGTCAGTTAAACTATATGTGGCATGGAATGGAGCCAGAGGCAGGTAGATATAGCGGATGGGAACGTCATACAGCCCCCCAAAGATTGAGTGTCGACACCACTGGAACGGTTTTGGCACCGGAGGGTAGTATAAGTGTTTTTATTTTAACGGCACCAAACACTCAGATTGAGAATGGGTTTTCTGATTAGTGGACAACCCCTTTAAGCTACTGTCACACGCGTGACACCGGAAGTATGGCGCACAACACCATAATCTACGACACAAGAGGTACATCGGGGACACTTTAACAATGGTGGGCCCTAGCACTAGTGAAGGGGAAGATGGGACACCGCCTCACTTACCTGCAGCTGTACCCTGCTCTCCTAGCCAGTCCCTATACAAGTTCTACACCTGTCGCTGAATAGGATACCTGAGACCATGGCAGACCCTGTAATAGCCCTGGCTAGTGAGCTGGCAGGTGTGAGACGCTAGCCTCACCGCTGCATGAATATAACACTAGGGGAAGGAAAGACAGGGGGAAAACAACAAGAGACTGCAGCCTACACAGCAACTTGCAGAGAGGGCTCCACCAGCTCCTGCCACCTCCAGGCCGAGCATCCAAATGAGTAAGAGAATAACCGGCACCCTTTACTGGGAGCAGAGGTTATATATAGGGACTGTCCAAACCGGAAACATCTGGAAGGTAATGAGATTGCTTGCTGGCAAGGAATGCTGACATTAACCCTCTCCTCCCCAAAGGAAAGGGAATACATTTAATCTGTAGAGTGAAAAGGTAAAGAGACTCTGGCCAAGAATCTGTCACTAATCTCTACAACAGAGAGACGACAATGACCGCTACGCAATGTTAAAAGGGAAAAAGGCTAGTAAGGTCACCAAGTAAAACACAAGACCTCCTTACACATCTGGGGGTGAGAGGTTTCTGAAATAAAATGGGATTATTATTTTCTTGCAATGTATGGAGATCTGTGTATGACTATTCTAAAGTCAGGAAAAAGTTACAAAAAGTTGTGAAACTTTTCCAAATTTTTACCCTAGGGCATCAAGTCTATATCGAATGTCCACAGGGACGCAGTATCAGTCCAAGGCTGTGGTTTCAAACCTTCTTCTTGATGGATCTTTGACTTTACGTTGCGACTTTATGTCCATGTTGGTCACGTTTGAAGTTGCCTTCACAACTTTTTGCTTCACTTTTTCTAACCTTTTCAAAAAAGGGAAAATGTTTAGAAAGGAATGGTCTAAAATTGTGTGATCCATTGTGACCCTTTGTCCTGGTGCAGGGAGTTTTGATCACGAAAATGTACATTAAGGGTAACCCAATGGGACAGTGTCGGGGACGCCAACGACTTGGGGTCCAGGGTGCTTCTTCTAACGCTTTCTTCGCTTTCTGCACTAATCTGAGCTTTGCCTCCTTGATCCAACCTGTCCTTTCTGTTCTTGTCTTGTAGCCTGATGCTTCTCAGGCGTCGGCCTCTGCTGATGTAGACGAGCCCAGTGGTGACTCTATAAGCCCACAGGTCGGCAGCTAGAGGCCACAGACTGGGGTAGGTATCTGTCCTTCCCTCTATTCCTTCTGTTGTATTTGTCATCCATCTCTCCGCTTTCTTGTTCTTCTTTACCATTGTGTCTGTGTCCATCAATGCCCGTGAAATATTTTATTTTTTGATTGATTGGATCTGGTGGGTTAAGAATAATATCCCTGGTGGTACAGAGGTTAATAAAAAAAAAATCAATTTCCTTCCGAAAGCTCAGTAATAATTTGGCTTTTTTTTATTATAATTCTTTATCCCTTGTGTCTCGGAGGTTAATAACAGGATCAGTGATATGTATTTATTGCTTCTCCAGTATTATCCCTGGTGTCTAGTGCACTTATAATATTACGGAGTGCTTTATTATAGTAATATTGTATCCATACGATATAATGATGATAATGTCTAGAGCTGAGCAAATCGATTGGTGAATTAATTGAACGTGTTCCGAATTTCCCCAAAATTCCGTCAAATCCAAACTTTTGGGGATTCGGTTTGTGCAAATCCATTAAAATAGCAACCATCTGACCGCCAAGAAAGGGTTAAAATGATGAAAGATATTATACGCTCCTCTCCCAAGCCCCCACCTGACTCCTTACACCAGGAGGACCATCGCCTCTCCCCGGTCCTCCACACAGGTCTTCGGTTCTCCCGATGCTGAGACCACTGCTGCAGTCGGGTGGGAGTGGGGGCGACATGTATCTACATCAATGATGGATTTTGCCCCCCCACCACCCACACACAAGACTGCGTGAGGTCAATCATTGGTCTCAGTGTCGAAAGACCCAAACACTGGCAGAGAGGAGGAGCCGGGAGCTGAGCCATCTGCAGAGGGATCAGGTGAGGACTTAGGAGGGGTGAGCGTAATGTGTTTTAATGCTTAAACCTTTCAAATGTGAATAAAATCCTAAAATGTCAGAATCTCCTAAAATGCTAATTTTCTGGAAATGCCTAATGACGTTTTTTGTATAAAGAGATCAGCTCATGTTTAATCATTATAAACTTGGTGTTTAGTTAACAAATATATGTCCCTGATGTCTAGTGGGTTAGTACATTTTATATTTGTTTTACATTGGTCTGATGTCTAATGGATCACTAATAATATCATAGCTATAGAGTGGGTTCTCATTTTGGCCCTGGTGTCCAGGGGTTAGTAAATTTATCTCTGTTGTCTATTGGATCCTAATAATATCCCTATTATCTAGTAGTTTAATATCAGAACCATAGTGTCCGGAATTTACATATATATATTTTTGCTGTTCAGTGGGTTAATAATAGACTCCTGATTTCTAGACGATTACTAATATAATTAAGGTTGTAGAGTGGGTTATTATGATCCCTGGTGGTCATTTATTCAATGGGTTGATAAATAGACCCCCTGATGTCTAGAGGATCACTAATATAATCATGGTTGTAGAGTGGGTCATTGTAATGATCCCTGGTATCTAGGGGGTTAGTAAGTACATCAGTGGTGGTCCAGTTCAATGGGTTGATAAATAGACCCCCTGATTTCTACAGGATTACTAATATAATCAAGGCTGTAGAGTGGGTTATTATTGTGATCCCTGGTGTCTAGGTGTTATAAATTACATCCCTGGTGGTCCAATTCAATGGGTTGATAAATAGACCTCCTGATGCCTAGAGGATCACTAATATAATCATGGTTGTAGAGTGGGTTGTTATTGTTATGTTCCCTGGTGTTTAGGGGGTTCGTAAGTACATCCCTGGTAGTCCAGTTTAGTGGGTTAATAAATAGACCCCTGATGTTTAGAGGATCACTAATATAATCATGGTTGTAGAGTGGGTTGTTATTGTTATGTTCCCTGGTGTTTAGGGGGTTCGTAAGTACATCCCTGGTAGTCCAGTTTAGTGGGTTAATAAATAGACCCCTGATGTTTAGAGGATCACTAATATAATCATGGTTGTAGAGTGGGTTGTTATGGTTATGATCCCTGCTGTCTAGGGGGTTCGGAAGTACATCCGTGGTGGTCCAGTTCAGTGGGTTGATAAATAGACCCCCTGATGTCTAGAGGATCACTGATATAATCATGGTTGTAGAGTGGGTTTTTACTATAATCCCTGTTGTCTAAGGGCTTAGTAAATACATCAGTGGTGGTCCAATTCAATGGGTTGATAAATAGACCCCGTGATGTCTAGAGGATCACTGATATAATCATGGTTTTAGAGTGGGTCATTGTAATGATCCCTGGTGTCTAGGGGGTTAGTAAGTACATCGGTGGTGGTCCAGTTCAGTGGGTTAATAAAGTTAATAAATAGACCCCCTGGTGTCTAGGGGGTTAGTAAGTACATCGGTGGTGGTCCAGTTCAGTGGGTAAATAAATAGACCCCTGGTGTCTAGAGGATCACTGATATAATCATGGTTGTAGAGTGGGTCATTGTAATGATCCCTGGTGTCTAGGGGGTTAGTAAGTACATCGGTGGTGGTCCAGTTCAGTGGGTTAATAAAGTTAATAAATAGACCCCCTGGTGTCTAGGGGGTTAGTAAGTACATCGGTGGTGGTCCAGTTCAGTGGGTAAATAAATAGACCCCTGGTGTCTAGAGGATCACTGATATAATCATGGTTGTAGAGTGGGTCATTGTAATGATCCCTGGTGTCTAGGGGGGTTAGTAAGTACATCCCTGGTGGTCCAGTTCAGTGGGTTAATAAATAGACCCCCTGATGTCTAGAGGATCACTGATATAATCATGGTTGTAGAGTGGGTCATTGTAATGATCCCTGGTGTCTAGGGGGTTAGTAAGTACATCAGTGGTGGTCCAGTTCAGTGGGTTAATAAATAGACCCCCTGATGTCTAGAGAATCAATAATATAATCATAGTTGTAGAGTGGGTTATTGCTATGATCCTAGGGGGTTAGTAAGTACATTAGTGGTGGTCCAGTTCAGTGGGTTAATAAATAGGCCCCTGATGTCTAGAGGATCACTGATGCAATCATGGTTGTAGCGTGGTTAATTATTATGACCCTGGTGTCTAGGGGGTTAGTAATTACATCCCTGGTGGTCTAGATGAAGGTGACGTTGAGTCAAGCTGATGTTTTTTTTCCATCCATAGGTCGGATCAGAAGATCCTATCTACGCTCAGATCAGCAGACCTAAGAAATAGCGATAACGAGCTTGTTGCGCTCCAAGACTTGACTGAACCTGCGGCTGGATACAGTGACTCAATGGCAGCATTCTTTCAATTGACCATGACAATGGGTTTTACCTGCGTCCTGAAAGAAGAAGGAAAAAAACAAAAAATCCCTGGTGAGACCGGAGCACGGGCTAAACCGGAGACGCAGCGGCTCTATCATCATTAATCGGAAAGCTTTGCAAGGAAAGTTGATTCTAGACTCGATCATTAAGTTAAACACTTTTTTTGTTTCTTGAAGGACAAACGTGTTTAGTACTTTACTATTTCCACAATTTTTTTTTTCTTTTTACTTTTTTTTTTTTTTTTTTTAATGAATTAACAAATGTAATGTAGCAAAAAGTTACGGATGCTGAGACTGAAGTTTACACAAGTTTTTTTCTTTGTCAATGTTTTATTAGAGACTTTTTAAAAAATAATGTCATCCTTGGAAAGCAGTTTTCTTAATTTCACAAAAAGTTGCTAGAAACGTCACTTTTTTTTCTTTGGAGGAAAAAGGGTTGGGGGGAAAAGTGGGAGGGGAGGGCACACGTTTCGAACATTGGGTACTATAAGAAAATTAATATTGGTTTTTTTTTCTTTTTTTTTTCTAATATGGCCTCTTGGACTGGCGAGAGGACATTCGGGGGCCTGCACCGTTCTAGACCACACTGTACGGAGTAACGGACGTGATAATGACCAAGTTGTTATTATTAACAATGGAACTTTCTAATTATTAAGAAGTTGGGAGGTATTTTTCCTCCGCACTTATCCTTGCTGCTGTTCGGCTATGCAGACAAGATTCTTCTACTCGTGCCATTTTTGAAAAAATAAAAATTATTAAAAAAAAAACTTTAAAATCATTTTGCCCAAACAACTCTAGAATAATTCCAAATCTGGATTTGGGATAAAAAAAATAAAAAAAAAAGAAAATCAAACTTTTGTTCTGGAACTTTGGAGGCATGAATTTTGTTATAAAAAAAAAAAAAAGAAAAGAAAAAAAAATTCTGTGATTAAACGAATCATCTCTGTCTCTTTTGTACATTAAGAAAAAAAAAAATATTTTATAATCGTGACATTCTTGAAAATGGGGAAAGGCTTTAAATATTTCACTGAAAAATGACAGGTTTTGTAAATAGAAGAATTTCTTTTTTATTTGAATCTGTTACATTGTAGCAGAAACAAAAATATACAAAGTGTCATAAACAAAGGTTCATATCACATATTTCTTTTTCCACCCGTTGAGTAATTATCCTGTCAAAATCTAATAAACTGAATGGGGATTCTTGTATGGCCATTTCTCTTTTATTAGGAGGAACAGAATTACTTGTGAGACTTATGAAAGTGTTCTCCGAAGCCTGGAAAGTCAACAATCATTCCTGCCTTTCTTCCGCTCTCTTTTATTATTGAACTAAGGTCCGTCTGGGTTTTAAAATTTGGAGCTAAAGATGAAAATAAAAAAAAAAAATTGTTGAAAGACTTTTTTTTTTTTACAGGTTTTTTAAATTGTGACGAACAGCCGGTAGGGGAGGGTTATGCAGACGTCCCTCCACTCTTTGTCAATCTGTGACGAAACGTCCATCGGGGCTACACCCTGACCTCTCTAATACGTTAGAGCCACTTCCGCCAACACGTGACGTTCTGCACCCCCAAGGGTTACGTAATGTCAGCTTGGCAAAGGGTTACACTAACACCTCCTGTCCACTCGGGCACAGGGAGGGAGACAGAGTGGGCCGTGCCACCTCCGGCGCGACACCCCACTCACTCACAACCCCGACAGGCCGACAGACCCTTGTCACTAGCCCAAGTGAAAACAGGACCCTGCCACCAGTTTCTCATTAGATATAAGCCTGGTCCATTATCAGGATTATATCGGGCCAGAAACCATCCCAGATACTAAACCGAGCGCACGGACATGGGATTCGTGGATCGAGATAAAAGAGAAACCCAGGATTAAATTATATAGCTAATTAGTTAATACAAGATACGCAAGAAGTATTTTACAAATATTATGGTCAGAACTGCAATTACAAGTAAAGGCCGCTTTACACGTGTTGATTTATCGTGCGTTCGCATGAGCGATCGCACCCGCCCCCATCATTTGTGCATTACGGGCAATTTTTTGCACAAAGTTGGTAACCCCCGTCACACGTACCTACCTCCCGAACGACCTCGCTGTGGGCGGCGAACATCCTCTTCCTGAAGGGGGAGGGACGTTCAGCGTCACAGCGACGTCACATAGCGGCTGCCCAATAAAAGCGGAGGGGCGGAGATGAGCGGGACATAACATCCCGCCCACCTCCTTCCTTCCGCATTGCTGGCAGCCGTATGTAAGGTGTGTTCATCGTTCCCGGGGTGTCACACGGAGCGATGTGTGCTGCCTCGGAAACGATGAACAACTGGCGCGCAGAAGGACACTCGATTTTTTGAAAATGAGTGACGTGTTAACGAGCAACGATGAGGTGAGTATTTTTGCTCATTCACAGTCACTCGTAGCTGTCACACGCTACAATATGTCAAACGATTCCGGATGTGCGTCACTAATGACGTGACCCCGACGACATATCGTTAGATATATTGTAGCGTGTAATGGGGCCTTAAGATTGAGTTGCAAGTAGATATACAGATTAATCCATTACCTTTTTCCTTGTTGCTAGGCCTTGGTGCTGGCTCGGCACAGGGAAGGCGCTATGAAGCCACTGGTTTCCTTATGACTCCCCACACATTTACTGGATGCAACCTCTCTGAGAAGAATATGTCCTTTGGTTTTTATGAATTCATGTACCCCCACATACTGCCCACCTTTTGACCTATGACAGGGCTCAGGTTCAAGAGAATTATAAAATGGCAGGTTTCCCCATATCTCCGCCTTTTGAGCGTCCCATGCGGAATATATTACCATCATGTTTCTTCTTATGATTTTATCTATCCATAGCTAGGAAACATGATGTCCTCTAGCAGCTTATTATTAATTTTGGGCTGATACGCATGTTCCAAAATGAAGAAAACATATGTGTGACATGCGTCCCGCTGTCCTGAGGCCAAAAATATGTCTGCCCTATTTGTGGGAGCTATGCACACCCCAATATTGCACTTCTTACCCAGGCTGCCTGAGGTCCCCTTTGAAGCTTCTCTGAAACTAGCAAACGCCCGCAATTTCCCTAGCTGAATTACTTTTGCCTCCAGGGGGTCTGGCTCTGCTCAGGAACTTCATCCTCACTATTATTCATTTTCACCCCTTACCATTAAGTCCAGGATGGGGGTATTGGACTCCTATGCTGAATACGGTGACCCCTGGCTGTAGGACAGGATGGGTGTAAATATGTATAATTGTCAGTTAACTGGCATGTATTGATATGCCAATACTTTTTAAAATATTTTTATTTTAAGGTTCTTTAGATTTTTTTTAATTAATAATTAACACGATTTTCTAGCAAAGTCATGTAAATGTGTTATAAGTGCCAAAACAAGCCCTTTTTAAAATATGAAAAGCTAATTAAAAAAATATCACTCTAGGCAAAAATATGCCAAAAAACTGGTACAAATATGAAAATGAAAAATATATAGAACTAGCTGTACTACCCGGCTTCGCCCGGGTTAATAACTGTTGTTAACAAAATAGAATGTATTAACATTCCCGGGATAGTAACTGTCTCTCTGTTTCTCTACCATTCTCTGTCTGTCTCCCCCTCTGTATATATCTCTCTGTCTCTCTCTCTATCTCCTTGTCTGTCTGTCTCTTTCCCTGTCTGTCTCTGACTGTCTCTGTCTCTCTCTCCGTCTGTCTCAATCTCTTTCCCTGTCTGTCTATCTATCTCTGTCACTTTCCCTGTCTGTCTCTTTCCCCCTTTCCCTCTGTCTCTTTCCCTGTGTCTGTCTCTTTGTCTGTCTCTTTGTCTGTATTTGTCTGTCTCTTACCCTGTCTGTCTCTTACCCTGTCTGTCTCTTACCCTCTCTTTCATTGTCTGTCTGTTTCCCTGTGTCTGTCTCTTTGTCTGTGTCTGTCTCTTTGTGTCTGTCTCTTACTCTGTCTGTCTGTTTCTTACCCTGTCTGTGTCTGCCTCTTTCCCTGTCTGTGTCTGTCACTTTCCCTGGCTGCATTGTGACACGCCAACATTCCATATAAGGGCGTGGCTGCGCATTCTTCTGAAGTTCTGGCTGCACTGTGGCACCCAGCTCCATTCGCTTTAATGGAGGCAGGTTTTTTGGTGAATAACTGTAAAGCGCGGGGTTAAAACTTCCCCTCAAAACATAGCCTATGACGCTCTTGGGGTCCTGCAGTGTGAGTGTGCAAAATTTTGTGGCTGTAGCTGCGACGGTGCAGATGCCAATCCCGGACATACACACACACACACACACACACACACACACACACACACACATACACACACACACACACACATACATACATACACACATTCAGCTTTGTATATTAGATACAGAATATAATTTTTATGTTTTAAATCCCCTTTACATGGATTTGTGCTCAGGAGGACTTTATAGTTATTTTAGGACTAAGTATTTCTTATTGTCTTGATACTAATGATTCCAGGATGGGAAATGTGTCAATTTGCCAAAAACAAATCTCATTCTATTCAGAAATGTATTCATACCCCATTGCTGACCATGGTTGGAAAAAAATAGGGGGAAAACTGGCAGAGACCGTGTGTCTAAAGTAAGGGAAAAAATAAGGGATTTTTATACCTAGACTATATTTGTAAACCAAACGACTATCCTAACAATATCCTACCTGGGAGATATTAAAGGTATATTTTGTGATAACTGATATTTGCTTATAGAGAAACTTTACCATTCTATTCATAGAATTAATTATGTCTAATGGTGAGAACCCTCAAAATACCAGTCAAGCCAGATTTTAAAATGAGAAAACTGCTGGCACTTCCTAACAGATAAATGTGAACAGGTGCAAACTGAACATGAAATATATATGACAAATATACAGTTAGGTCCAGAAATATTTGGACAGTGACACAATTTTGGCGAGTTGGGCTCTGCATGCCACCACATTGGATTTGAAATGAAACCTCTACAACAGAATTCAAGTGCAGATTGTAACGTTTAATTTGAAGGTTTGAACAAAAATATCTGATAGAAATTGTAGGAATTGTCACATTTCTTTACAAACACTCCACATTTTAGGAGGTCAAAAGTAATTGGACAAATAAACCAAACCCAAACAAAATATTTTTATTTTCAATATTTTGTTGCGAATCCTTTAAAAGGCAATCACTGCCTTAAGCCTTGAACCCATGGACATCACCAAACGCTGGGTTTCCTCCTTCTTAATGCTTTGCCAGGCCTTTACAGCCGCAGCCTTCAGGTCTTGCTTGTTTGTGGGTCTTTCCGTCTTAAGTCTGGATTTGAGCAAGTGAAATGCATGCTCAATTGGGTTAAGATCTGGTGATTGACTTGGCCATTGCAGAATGTTCCACTTTTTTGCACTCATGAACTCCTGGGTAGCTTTGGCTGTATGCTTGGGGTCATTGTCCATCTGTCCTATGAAGCGCCATCGGATCAACTTTGCGGCATTTGGCTGAATCTGGGCTGAAAGTATATCCCGGTACACTTCAGAATTCATCCGGCTACTCTTGTCTGCTGTTATGTCATCAATAAACACAAGTGACCCAGTGCCATTGAAAGCCATGCATGCCCATGCCATCACGTTGCCTCCACCATGTTTTACAGAGGATGTGGTGTGCCTTGGATCATGTGCCGTTCCCTTTCTTCTCCAAACTTTTTTCTTCCCATCATTCTGGTACAGGTTGATCTCTGTCTCATCTGTCCATAGAATACTTTTCCAGAACTGAGCTGGCTTCATGAGGTGTTTTTCAGCAAATTTAACTCTGGCCTGTCTATTTTTGGAATTGATGAATGGTTTGCATCTAGATGTGAACCCTTTGTATTTACTTTCATGGAGTCTTCTCTTTACTGTTGACTTAGAGACAGATACACCTACTTCACTGAGAGTGTTCTGGACTTCAGTTGATGTTGTGAACGGGTTCTTCTTCACCAAAGAAAGTATGCGGCGATCATCCACCACTGTTGTCATCCGTGGACGCCCAGGCCTTTTTGAGTTCCCAAGCTCACCAGTCAATTCCTTTTTTCTCAGAATGTACCCGACTGTTGATTTTGCTACTCCAAGCATGTCTGCTATCTCTCTGATGGATTTTTTTCTTTTTTTTCAGCCTCAGGATGTTCTGCTTCACCTCAATTGAGAGTTCCTTAGACCGCATGTTGTCTGGTCACAGCAACAGCTTCCAAATGCAAAACCACACACCTGTAATCAACCACAGACCTTTTAACTACTTCATTGATTACAGGTTAACGAGGGAGACGCCTTCAGAGTTAATTGCAGCCCTTAGAGTCCCTTGTCCAATTACTTTTGGTCCCTTGAAAAAGAGGAGGCTATGCATTACAGAGCTATGATTCCTAAACCCTTTCTCCGATTTGGATGTGAAAACTCTCATATTGCAGCTGGGAGTGTGCACTTTCAGCCCATATTATATATAGAATTGTATTTCTGAACATGTTTTTGTAAACAGCTAAAATAACAAAACTTGTGTCACTGTCCAAATATTTCTGGCCCTGACTGTACAGCTGCACTCTGAAGCACTAAGGTATGCAAACAATGGATACGGGAATTTGGACATGCATTACTGCTAAGGAAATAAATGTAAAAATTGAGACATTTAGCACATAAAAAGGCCAGTTTTATGTGAGCCCAGCAGCCAGCATCAAGGCGTATCCCTTTTTCCTCGGTCCCTGCCTACTAATGCCTATACCTGAGCTGCAAAAGCCTAAGGTATGCAAACAATGAATATAGGATTTGGACATGCATTACTGCTAAGAAAATAAATGTAAAAATTGAGACATTAAGCACATAAAAAGGCCAGTTTTATGTGAGCCCAACAGCCAGTGTCAAGGGGTATCTCTCTTGTATGGGTCCCTACTTACTAATGCCTATACCTGAGCTGCAAAAGCCTATAAATTTATGGGCAGGCAGAAACCTGCTGATAAAAAATTAAAAATTGTCAAGCTGGTGGAAAGAATTGCTCAGTCACAAAGCATGGCATCATAATCTAAAATGAAAAAAACTGATGGCACTCCCTAACAGACAAATGTGAACAGGTGCAAACTCAACATGAAATATATATAACAAATAAACAGCTGCACTCTGAAGCGCTAAGGTATGAAAACAATGAATACAGGAATTTGAACATGCATTACTGCTAAGAAAATACATGTAAAGATTGAGACAGTTAGCACATAAAAAAGAAGAGTTTTATTTGAGCCCAGCAGCCAGTGTCAAGGCGTATCTCACTTTGCTGTATCCCTACATATTACTGTCTCTACCTGAGCTGAAAAATACTACAATTTTATGGGTCTTACATAAGACACGGCCGTCTAACAGATGCTACCATTGGAAGCCAAGAAGGTGCAAAACTCTACATTGTGATCAGTCAATTCACCCCTGAACACTCAAAGGTTTATAAGATCTTAATGATCAGACCAAATCTCCTTCTGTATCTCCAAGAAGGGACAAGAGATATATAGAGTAGGTGGCCATAAGGGGTGAAGAAGAGGAGAGGAATGATTGATCCCGACAATCATCACCACATTTAAAGAGAACCTGTCATGAGGATTCTGCATGGTAAAATAAAGATGTGGCCATAAAGTCGCTGTTATACCGATTCAATAGATACAATTAGTGAAGAAATCCGTATCCTGGTTATCGTTTCATCACCATTAGAAGTTTTCCTTTCCTAAGCGTTCGGTGCATTGGGGCGGGACTGTGGGAAGGGTCCTCAGCTCTGCCCCGGCCCCTCCGCTGCCTCTGGTGTCTGTGTCTTCCCTCTGTTTTAAGTGTTGTGCTGGTGGCTTCCTAACCCCGCAGGTGGCGCTTGCGCAGATTGACCTCCCAGTGAAATGGTGCCGGTGGCGGGGCATGCGCAGGTTGACATCTCGAATCTCAATCTGAGCACGTGCCATAGCCATTTTCCTACAGAATACCGTGCAACCAATCTGGCTAGGAAGGCACCGACGGAATTTAGAATGGTAAAGATATAGACACCAGAGGCAGTAGAGGGACTGGGGAAAAGCTGAAGACCCTTTCCACAGTCCTGCTGCAATGCACCGAAAGGTTAAGAAGAGGTTGTTCCCTACTTGTACATTGATGGCCTATCCAACACCCCGCATCCCCGCTAATCAGTCAATCTTGGTGCCGGTGAAGGGGCAGGAGGATGAAAATGCTTCATTCTGGAGCTGCCCCGTCAACTGATAGCGGCCGCTTCCTGCACATCCGCCTCCCATTCAAATCAATATGACGCGAATGTGCAGTACACGGCCTCTATCGGAAGATGGGGCAACTCTGGAACCAAGTATTTTCTGCTGCCACCGCCGGTACCGAAGACAGGTAACTGATGGGTGTGCCCGGGGTAAGGGGTATTTTGCACGCTGCGACATCACTAGCATCGGCTAGCGATGCCGAGTGCAATAGTACCCACCCCCGTCGCACATGTGATATGTGGTGATTGCTGCCGTAGCGAACAATATCGCTATGGCAGCGTCACACGCACATACCTGCTTGGCGACGTCGATGTGACCGCCAAACAATCCCTCCTTCAAGGGGGAGGTGCGTTCGGCGTCACCGCGATGTCACTAATCTGCCGGCCAATAGAAGCGGAGGGGCGGAGATGAGCGGGATATAACATCCCGCCCACCTTCTCCCTTCCGCATTGCCGTCGAGACGCAGGTAAGGAGATGTTTGTCGCTCCTGCGGGTTTACATACAGCGATGTGTGGAGCTGCAGGAACGACAAACAACAACGTACCTGCGGATGACCCGACATTATGAAAATGTACGACGCTACACAGATCACCGATTTTCAACGCTTTTGCGATCATTTATCGTCACACCTATTATTCACGTGTTGCGATGTCGCTACCGGCGCCGGATGTGCATCACTAACGACGATATTTTGGAAGCAATGCCGCAGCGTGTAAAGCCCCCCTTAGACCCCGGCTTATCAGACATTGATGACATCCTAAGGATCAGCCATCAATGTAAAAGTAGGGGATGACCCCTTTAGGAAATGCAAACATCTAAGGATGACTAAAAAACAACCAGGATATGGATTTCTTCACCGAAATTACCTATTGAATAGCGCTATTATGCGCATACCTATTAATTTAACATGCACAATCCTGATCACACGTCCTCTTTAACTTCAGGGACTAAATTTGGAGGTCGGGTGCATTTTGGAACCTGCAATCAAGACCGGCAGACGCTCTATGAACCATCCTCTTGACCGTTCATGGATCATACCATGGTGGCGATTTTGTTGGAAAATTTCCTAATTCTAATTAGTAATGTACAGTCATGGCCAAAAGTTTTGAGAATGACACCAAAATGCTATTTTCACATGATCTGTTGCCCTCTGGTTTTTAATTGTGTTTGTCTGATGTTTACATCACATACAGAAATATAATTGCAATCATATTATGAGGACCAAAAGGTTCTATTGACAGTTAGAATGAGTTACTGCAGCAAGTGAATATTTGCAGTGTTGCCCCTTCTTCTTCAGGACCTCTGCAATTCTCCCTGGCATCCTCTCAATCATCTTCTGGAGCAAATCCTGACTAATAGCTGTCCATTCTTGCATAAGCAATGCTTGCATTTTGCCAGAATTTGTTGTTTTTTGTTTGTCCACCCATCTCTTGATGATTGCCCACAAGTTCTCAATGGGATTAAGATCTGGGGAGTTTCCAGGCCATGGACCCAACATCTCTATGTTTTGTTCCATGAGCCATTTAGTGATCACCTTTGCTTTATGGCAAGGTGCTCCATCATGCTGGAAAAGGCATTGTTGGGTGCCAAACTGCTCTTGGACAGGTGGGAGAAGTTGCTCTTGGAGGACATTCTGGTCCCATTCTTTATTCATAGCTGTATTTTTAGGCAAGACTGTGAGTGGTGCGATTCCCTTGGCTGAGAAGCAACCCCGCACATGAATGGTTTCCGGATGCTTAACAGTTGGCATGAGACAAGACTGGTGCTAGCGCTCACCTCTTCTTCTCCTAATAAGCTGTTTTCCAGATGTCCCAAACTATCGAAAAGGGGATTCATCTGAGAAAATGACTCTACCCCAGTCCTCAGCAGTCCACTCCCTGTACCTTTTGCAGAATATCAGTCGGTCCCTGATGTTTTTTCTGGAGAGAAGTGGCTTCTTTGCTGCCCTCCTTGAAACCAGGCCTTGCTCAAGCAGTCTCCGCCTCACAGTGCGTGCAGAAGCCCTCACACCAGCCGCTGCCATTGCTGAGCTAGCTCGCCACTGCTGGTAGTCCCATCCCACAGCTGAAACAGTTTTAAGATACGGTCCTGGCGTTTGCTGGTCCTTCTTGGGCGCCCTGGAGCCTTTTTGGCAACAGTGGAAGCTCTCTCCTTGAAGTTCTTGATGATGCGATAGATTGTTGACTGAGGTGCAATCTTTGTAGCTGCGATACTCTTCCCTGTTAGGCCATTTTTGTGCAGAGCAATGATGGATGCACGTGTTTCTTTAGAGATAACCATGGTTAACTGAAGAGAAACAATGATACCAAGCACCAGCCTCCTTTTAAAGTGTCCAGTGGTGTCATTCTTACTTAATCATGACTGATTGATCGCCAGCCCTGTCCTCATCAACACCCACACCTGTGTTTATGGAACAATCACTAAAACAATGTTAGCTGATCCTTTTAAGGCAGGAAAGCAATGATGTTGAAATGTGTTTTGGGGGTTAAAGTTCATTTTCTTAGCCAATATTGACTTTGCAAGGAATTGCTGTTAAGCTGATCACTCTTTATGACATTCTGGAGTATATGCAAATTGCCATTAGAAAAACGTAAGCAGTAGACTTTGCAAAAATTAATATTTGTAGCATTCTCAAAACTTTTGGCCATGACTGTATATAAGATCCGTAACATATTTAGAGAGCTCCTGTCACCAGGTAAAAAATGGCAACAATTTGGTTTAATTTCGATCCCGGCGCTCCCCTGAGTATTGGACGTTCTTTTGGGCTATCAGCATAATTACCTTCTGAGCGACTCCCCTGAATGAAGAGCAGACACATTATCACAAAATTAAAAAAAAATAACACATTTCTGGAACCGAATAGAACATTTAAAAACTTAGAAAAAACAATGGATCACTCAAAGGAGCGGAAATAAAATTAGGGCTAACAATGGAGACTACTGACCTGGCGACCTGTACTCTATAGGTAATTACAAAATATCCTTTATTTGTAAATGTAACAGATTTTACAGATTGTGATCAATATGATTAATTTAAATTCACAGATTTATGAATACAATTATTTTTATTTAACTTTTTCAAATGTAGAAAAAAATTGCAGATTTCATCAGTAAACTTCAATCCTTCACGTGATAAATGACCTCTAAAGCGAGCTGCGCTTATATTTTCCCTCCTTTAAAAATATATATTTCTTACTGTTATATGTTCACTTTTAGTTTATTGAAGTTTTCAGTGACGCGTCTGCTCATCTCCTTCCTGACTTTGCTGTGAGATGATGAAGATCAATCAAATGCAGACGGCGTAATATTTACTGACACACAATGACCATAAAGAATTACTACAAGATATCAATCCTGCCATTCTGAGAAACAATAAAAAGTTTTATTTTCTGTTCTACAAATAACATTAGAATTATAATTGCCTATAAAAACTATATAATACTGCCCTCATAAGTAGTGTACTATAACTACTATAATACTGCCCTCTACATACAAGAATATAACTACTATAATACTGCCTCTATGTACAAGAATATAACTACTATAATACTGCCCCTATGTACAAGAATATAACTACTATAATACTGCCCCCATGTACAAGAATATAACTACTATAATACTGCCTCTATGTACAAGAATATAACTACTATAATACTGCCCTCTACATACAAGAATATAACTTCTATAATACTGCTCCTATGTACAAGAATATAACTACTATAATACTGCCCCTATGTACAAGAATATAACTACTATAATACTGCCCCCATGTACAAGAATATAACTACTATAATACTGCTCCTATGTACAAGAATATAACTACTATAATACTGCTCCTATGTACAAGAATATAACTGCTATAATACTGCCTCTATGTACAAGAATATAACTACTATAATACTGCCGCTATGTACAAGAATATAACTACTATAATATTGCCCCTATATACAAGAATATAACTACTATAATACTGCACCATTTACAAGAATATAACTACTACAATACTGCCTCTATGTACAAGAATATAACTACTACAATACTGCCGCTATGTACAAGAATATAATTACTATAATACTGTCCCCTATGTACAAGAATATAACTACTATAATACTGCCCCTATGTACAAGAATATAACTACTATAATACTGTCCCCTATGCATAAGAATATAACTACTATAATACTGCTCCAATGTACAAGAATATAACTACTATAATACTGCCTCTATGTACAAGAATATAACTACTATAATACTGCCGCTATGTACAAGAATATAACTACTATAATACTGCTCCTATGTACAAGAATATAACTACTATAATACTGCCCCTATATACAAGAATATAACTACTATAATACTTCCGCTATGTACAAGAATATAATTACTATAATACTGCCACTATGTACAAGAATATAACTACTATAATACTGCCCCCTATGTACAAGAATATAACTACTATAATACTGCTGCTATGTACAACTATGTGGATTCAGGTGGTAAATATATATTTTTTTCTTTTTTATTGACTCCCTATGTAAATTTTACTAATGAAACAGAAAAACTATTAGACACTTGTTCCCGTCAGTCGGTAATCATTAACAACTTGTTGAAATGTTGCACAAATACACATAGTATCTTGTACTTTTGCACATGGCTGAAGCTGAGTAAAAATTTTAAATGTTGAAACCAGTTATTTAGAAAGAAACAAATCCACAGGCGATAACCCCGAGGTCTAGATTATGGACAAAAATGGTGACGGGGGAACTTTTCATTATTATTGAAGAACGTGGGCTGGTTAAGGAAATAAGTTGTGGACTAATAATAATAATTTTATTCATTTATATAGCGCTATTAATTCCGCAGCGCTTTACATACATTGGCAACACTGTCCCCATTGGGGCTTACAATCTAGAGTCCCTATCTGTATGTCTTTGGAGTGTGGGAGGAAACCGGAGGAAACCCACGCAAACACGGGGAGAACATACAAACTCCTTGCAGATGGTGTCCTTGGTGGGATTTGAGCCCAGGACCCCAGCGCTGCAAGACTGCAGTGCTAACCACTGAGCCACCACAAGACTGCAGTGCTAACCACTGAGCCACCACAAGACTGCAGTGCTACCCACTGAGCCACCACAAGACTGCAGTGCTAACCACTGAGCCACCACAAGACTGCAGTGCTAACCACTGAGCCACCGTGCCGCCCAACTAAGTGATTTGTATCAGAAATTATGTTTATGTTTTGTCCCTAACATTGGAATTATCTGACCTTTAATATTCTGATTATATAACAAAGCATAATATTAGGGTATTTCCATAGTAATGACCTAAGTGTCTGACTGCTTTGATTATTTGCCTCCCCCCTGGAAACAAGACCCCCAGCTTCCCAACCAAAAATGCACCCATGAAGATGCATGAAGAAAAGAAGCATCTCAAAAGACCTCAAAATTCTGTACTTCTACATACCTAACACCAGGGGGCACTGGTGTTCAATAAATGAGGATTGGATATTTCCAGGTGTCATTCTTGATTAGTTTCTATATATTTATCCAGCCAAATTTGTTTATTTATTTATCTATTTATTTATTTATTGTTCCCTGAACCATAAGCTCCAGAATGGATCGCTGCACCAGTTTTGATAGTAAAATTGATCCAATTATTTTTCAAGATTTTCAACAACATGTATTACGTTTCTGGACTTTTGAGATTTGTTTTAAAATTACAAACAGATACATTGTATTATTTTTGAGGCAACAATAGAATAAGTTTGCTTCAAAAATACAGTTCTATATAATGACCACAAGGTGGCGAACTTAGATTTTTTTTTTTTTTTTCTATTTGGGGCTTTTCGTTTTTTCAGACTGGGCAAATCCTTTGTGTGTAATGTTTCTTAATCCAGTGTAGTTAATAGAGAGGAATCATCAGCAACTGAGAGACAGAATCCAGTAAATATATCATGCTTTTCTATGGAATTCTGCTGATCCTCGGCCTGTATTACACCAGGTGAGTACTAAGGTTCTGAATAATGGGGTGACATGTAGTGTATATATTGTAACAGTGGAAAAGTATCACTCATATATCCAGCAGCGGAGGTTCAGAAATTATAGACTTTGTAGCTTCTGAAAAATAGTTAATAAGGTAACAATCTTCAATAATGAGATGTATCTTTTACTAAAACTCAAAATTCCAAAGAAAAACAAATATAAGAGAATAATGCAACATATTTGATAAAGTATAATAAAGGGGATGTGTGTATTTATAATGCTCTAAGATTTAGAATTGCTCATCTCTGGTTTAGGATTTCTTATCAAACATTTTTAATTTATGTATCTAAAATACTACTGGCTAATTAAAGAATTTAATGTCATTGGTTATCAGTGTTCTGCGTCTTCATAGGCAACACCTTGATCTGTTCTACTGGAAGATCACTGACAAGGAAACCACTAACTTATTGCCAAGTCAAGAATCTAGTTATTATAATATTAGAATACTGCCCCCTATGTACAAGAATATAACTACTATAATACTGCCCCTATGTACAAGAATATAACTACTATAATACTGCCCCTATGTACAAGAATATAACTACTATAATACTGCCCCATATGTACAAGAATATAACTAATACTGCCCCTATGTACAAGATTATAACTACTATAATACTGCTCCCTATGTACAAGAATATATCTACTATAATACTGCCCCTATGTACAAGAATATAACTACTATAATACTGCCCCTATGTACAAGAATATAACTAATACTGCCCCTATGTACAAGAATATAACTACTATAATACTGCCCCCATGTACAAGAATATAACTACTATAATACTGCCCCATATGTACAAGAATATAACTAATACTGCCCCTATGTACAAGAATATAACTACTATAATACTGCTCCCTATGTACAAGAATATATCTACTATAATACTGCCCCTATGTACAAGAATATAACTACTATAATACTGCCCCTATGTACAAGAATATAACTAATACTGCCCCTATGTACAAGAATATAACTACTATAATACTGCCCCCATGTACAAGAATATAACTACTATAATACTGCCCCTATGTACAAGAATATAACTACTATAATACTGCCCCTATGTACAAGAATATAACTACTATAATACTGCCCCATATGTACAAGAATATAACTACTATAATACTGCCCCCTATGTACAAGAATATAACTGCTATAATACTGCCCCTATGTATGAGAATATAACTAATACTGCCCCTATGTACAAGAATATAACTACTATAATACTGCCCCATATGTACAAGAATATAACTAATACTGCCCCTATGTACAAGAATATAACTACTATAATACTGCTCCCTATGTACAAGAATATAACTAATATACTGCCCCTATGTACAAGAATATAACTGCTATAATACTGCCCCTATGTATGAGAATATAACTAATACTGCCCCTATGTACAAGAATATAACTACTATAATACTGCCCCATATGTACAAGAATATAACTAATACTGCCCCTATGTACAAGAATATAACTACTATAATACTGCTCCCTATGTACAAGAATATAACTAATATACTGCCCCTATGTACAAGAATATAACTACTATAATACTGCCCCATATGTACAAGAATATAACTACTATAATACTGCCCCCTATGTACAAAAAATATAACTACTATAATACTGCCCCATATGTACAAGAATATAACTACTATAATACTGCCCCATATGTACAAGAATATAACTACTATAATACTGCCCCCTATGTACAAGAATATAACTACTATAATACTGCCCCTATGTACAAGAATATAACTACTATAATACTGCCCCATATGTACAAGAATATAACTACTATAATACTGCCCCCTATGTACAAGAATATAACTACTATAATACTGCCCCTATGTGCAAGAATATAACTACTATAATACTGCCCCATATGTACAAGAATATAACTAATACTGCCCCTATGTACAAGAATATAACTACTATAATACTGCTCCTTATGTACAAGAATATAACTAATATAGTGCCCCTATGTACAAGAATATAACTACTATAATACTGCCCCATATGTACAAGAATATAACTACTATAATACTGCCCCTATGAACAAGAATATAACTATATAACTACTATAATACTGCTCCTATATACAAGAATATAACTACTATAATACTGCTCCTATGTACAAGAATATAACTACTATAATACTGCCCCTATGTACAAGAATATAACTACTATAATACTGCCCCATATGTACAAGAATATAACTACTATAATACTGCCCCATATGTACAAGAATATAACTACTATAATACTGCCCCTATGAACAAGAATATAACTATATAACTACTATAATACTGCTCCTATATACAAGAATATAACTACTATAATACTGCTCCTATGTACAAGAATATAACTACTATAATACTGCTCCTATGTACAAGAATATAACTACTATAATACTGCCCCTATGTACAAGAATATAACTACTATAATACTGCCCCTATGTACAAGAATATAACTACTATAATACTACCCCTATGTACAAGAATATAACTACTATAATACTGCTCCTATGTAGAAGAATATAACTACTATAATACTGCCCCCTATATACAAGAATATAACTACTATAATACTGCCCCTATGTACAAGAATATAACTACTATAATACTGCTCCTATGTAGAAGAATATAACTACTATAATACTGCCCCCTATATACAAGAATATAACTACTATAATACTGCCCCTATGTACAAGAATATAACTACTATAATACTGCCCCTATATACAAGAATATAACTACTATAATACTGCCCCCTATGTACAAGAATATAACTACTATAATACTGCCCCTATGTACAGGAATTTAACTACTATAATACTGCTCCTATGTACAAGAATATAACTACTATAATACTGCTCCTATGTACAAGAATACAAGTAGTATAATACTGCCCCTATATACAAGAATATAACTACTATAATACTGCCCCTATGTACAAGAATAGAACTATTATACTGCCCTCTATGTATGTAAATATAAAGCAAATTTAGGAACAGCTTTGTTTTCACTGCCTTTATAAATTGAATATACATGTTTCATTATCTAGAATATTAACCCTGAGTGCTGAGTGCACTGTATAATCCGTATATACGTTACTCTTGGGGATTTGGACATTATTAATCAGTGCAGAATTTCAGATGTACAGTAGAACGACGTGATGATAAATGATGGAGATTTACTTTATGGCCGCGTTACTTGTGATGCTGCTTACACTGACAGTCCATCCATAATGACGATTAGCCGGTAATGATCTGTGAAATAATGAGCTACTTGTTTTAATTAGAAACTGAACAGTTTTTTTACTCATTAATATAAATTCATGAAATATTAATGAGATATCTATATATCAAAATAAAAACTTTTCACCCATGCACAGCTGTCAATCACAGGAGAATGGAAAGTCCCGAGTGGCGAGGGCTGTGGAGTATGTGCCCGAGCCTGTAGATTGTCTGCTCTCCGACTGGTCTTCCTGGAGCTCGTGTGATCCGTGTCAGAAAAAAAAAGTAAGTGCGATAAGTCCAGAACCGCTCTTTACACTGGAACCATGTGCAGAAAATATCAGGAAAGTACTGACTTATGGGACGTGTCTACTGCTCCAAGGAGACTTGCCAACCCTTCATTGACACTTGCCAACCCTTCCATTTTTTCCAAGAGTCTTAAGGATCAGAGATGGAAATTTTGGAAATTTGGCAAGTTTGACTAATATGCCTGAATTTGAGATGCTATAGCAGAATAAGTATCAAAGGGAATGATTATCTCATTCAAGATAATAGACGAGAGGAGGAAACCCAGAAGAGAGGTGAATTTACTGCACCGAGTCTTTAGAAAGCAGAATTGACCATTTTTGATGGTCTATATCTGGTTGATGGGAACCTTTATGCCACAATTGTATCAAATTTAGGAAGGTCACCGGTGAAGGCTGCTTCCTTTCCCCACACTTTTTCAATCCCATTTATTAGGAGGTGCTGGAGGAAAATGAAACTTTCAAGACTCTTTATTTTTCCAGGAGGCATTGGCAGTGTTCTGGAAAGCTCTTGACTCAACTGGGAATGTGGGAAGTCTCCCCCTTTTTAGGAGAGTTGTCAAGTGTGGTGATAATTATTGTGTCTGGACTAATACTTTTATGGATTTGTAATTTGGTAGATCGATCTTGTGCAGCCTAAATAGGTTCACCAGGGTTTTTTCTTCCTACATAGGTCCACAAAGGTCTTTTCCTCCTAGATAGGTCAACCAAGGTCTTCTCTGTCCTAGATAAGTTCACCAGGGTCTTCTCTGTCCTAGATAAGTTCACCAGGGTCTTCTCTGTCCTAGATAAGTTCACCAGGGTCTTCTCTGTCCTAGATAGGTTCATCAGGGTCTTCTCCTCCTAGATAAGTCCACCAGGGTCTTCTCCACCTAGATAGGTCTTACCAGAGCCTTCTCCTCCTAGATAGGTCCACCAGGGTCATCTTCTCCTAGATAGCTCCACCAGGGTCTTCTCTTCCTACATAAACCTACATTAGACCTGCGTAATCACATAGTGCATCAGAGAAAATACACAAGATTTCAAAAAGTATACAAATTTTATTAACATGATACCAACGACACAGTATATCAAATGATTAGAGACGGATATCAAAAAACACACAGTAAAAAGTCATTACCCCTTAAAAACACAGAAAACAATCCTGGGACATTGTGGTAATAGAGTTGGTATGTTGCAGTGGTCAAAAAGTGGATATATGCATACACCCGAAAGTACATCGAGGGTAATTTCATGAGACCGACAGTCTAATATACGGTAGCAATCATAAGAAGGGTGTATGAATATATCCCAAATACATCAAGAATAATCATACAGAAAACTGATACTCCAGCAGACATAATTAGGTACTGATGTTTGAATTACCACACCATGCAAATGCATACATATTGTACATATCAAGAACCACCGCAGATTACAGAAGTCAAAGCATACATTTCTGCAATTGAATTTTAGTCAGTACCCATGTAAGGGTTTGCCAGCAAATAGAAACCCCAAATATATGCCATACCATCCTACCACCCAGAAGGGGGGAGGGGGGAAAAAGGAGAGCCAAAAACCTGGCACACTGCTGGAGGCAGTTTTTAGAGTTATTAGAGACCACTACCTGTTGAACCACAGTGCCCAGCACCTCTACGCGCGTTTCACACTCGCTTCGTCAGGAGGTGCTGTGACAGGGAAATGGTCATCTTTTTATGGCGCAGGACTCACCTGAGGCCCATCAATGGCGCGCAGTGTGCGGCGACGGCCATGCCGCCCACTCCAGCCGGCGTCCCGGAAGCCGCATTGCGCATGCGCGCTAATCGCTTCACTCATTGGGCGCCGGCTGCAGGGGAGGGACAGACACCGACACACAGAGCGCGCTCGGGCATCAGTGAGCGCAGCGCCATCTTGGATGAGGGCAAAAGTACTGGCAACCAGCAGAGATCAGAAAATCTCATACACATTTTGCTGGGATATTGTTTTTTGAGCAATAACCATATTATAAGTATACATTATCGCATAGAGAGTTGATAAGAATACAGGATGTCCTAATCCGAGAGTTTATGGAAAACACAGCACACAAGAATACGAAAAGACATTATTTAGCCATCTATAGCATAGAAATTATTTATTATTTTATGGTCATCTCGTGCGCTGCGTATCCACAACCAAACCACTCACTATGTGTGCCATACAAGCTAAGGTTAGATTACATCGCTCAAACATTTAGTATACATGTTGATGCACATAAATCCTGGAGTATAATTCCATCATATTACGTCGCTCAAACGTTTAATATACAAATTGATGCACATAAATCCTAGAGTATGATTCCATCATATATGCAGAGAATGTACATTTCACACATAACTGGCTTCCAAAAATTCGCTCTCGCCAAGCCCTGTATATAAAAGTCAAAAGAAAAAAGAAAATTAAAAAATGACCATAAAAATCAAACAGAGAGCAATAAGCCCAAAAAGGCAGCTCAAGTCAGACTCAGACAGTAAGTACCACACAGAACATGATTAAACAAGGAAAATCAACATATACCAAAAAACGCATGAGAGCAGGCTTTAGAGTAAGAATTCAGGACGAAAATATATCCACAGGGAAGCGATCACAGGAAGGGCTTAAAGGACACCAGATCATTTAGACCTAGAGGCTTAACGGTCTCCAATGTGGTAATCCACTTCACCTCCTTCTGGGCCAATACCTTTCTGTGGTCACCTCCCCTCGTACCGAAATAAACTCTATCTATCCCTCTGAACTTAAGAAGACGCCAATTGCAACTGTGCTTATCCCGAAAGTGCCTGGGTATATTGTTGGGGGCATCGATTTCTTCTGCTGTTTCAACTTTCGCAGCTTTTTTGATGTCCCTAATGTGTTCGAGAACCCTGACTCTAATTTCCCGGGAGGTCAATTCTACATATATTAATCCGCAAGGGCATTTAGCCCAATAAACAACAAAGGTTGTCCTGCAGTTAATGGTATGCACAATCTTATAAGACTTAGTATTAGATGCATCATGAAAAGTAAAGGACCTCTCCATTTGGGGACAAGCCCCACAGTCTCCACAAGAAAAAGGACCCTATTTGGGTCCCCTTGTCAGACCCAGAAATGTAGAGGGGGGTGGGACATAGTGGCTCTTCACTATCATGTCCTTTATTGTTTTGGACCTACGTGGCGTAACTGATGGCCAAGCCGAGATGGCTTTTGCTAGATCACCGTCAGACATAAGTATAGGCCAATAGCGTGCTACAACTTCATTCATTTCCCTCTACTGAGAGTGATAGGCCGTAATAAATCTGACTTTTTGATCCGACCTTCTTACACTCGGTTTGAGGAGATTATCCCTGGGGGAATGTCTTACCCTCTCATAGCCAGATTCAATTAACCTATCACTATAGTGGCGGGACTTAAACCGCCTCCTAAGGTCCGCCGCGTAGCCCTCAAACAGAACATTGTCCGAACAAACCCTACGGGCTCTCAGGAATTGACCTGTCGGTACGGAGTTGATGACTTGTGGGGGATGAGAAGATTTTGCACTAAGAAGGGAGTTAACTGCTGTTCCTTTTCTAAAGATGTCCGTCACGACAGAGCCGTCCACTCCCCTCATTATTCTGATGTCCAGAAACTCTATTGAGCTAGGGCTGCAATGATAAGTCAATTTTATGTTAGAATTATTAACATTCAGAGAGCACATAAACCGCTCTAATTCCTCCTGTCCACCCTGCCAAACCATGAACACGTCATCTATATACCTCACCCACAACAATATCACTGTCAGGATATTGAATGGAGCGCTCCCAATACCCCAGGAAGAGGCACGCATACGAGGGCGCACAAGACGCCCCCATAGCAGTGCCCCTCTCCTGGAGATAGTAGCGCCCCTTGAACAGGAAAAAGTTGTGGGTGAGGATAAATTTCAGCAGGGTGAGCAGGAGGAAGACAAGATTACTATCTAGAGAGGTAGTGCTTAAATAAAACTCTACAGCCCTTAGCCCATCAGAGTGTGCAATAGACGTATACAATGACTCTACGTCAGCGGTCATCATTATAACGTCATCATCCAAATGTAAGTCCTGTATCCGTACCAACAGGTCAGCTGAGTCCCGAATATAGGAGGGTAAGTCGAACATCAAAGGTTGTAGGTAGTGATCCAGAAATCTACAGGCGGGTTCACATAAGCTGTTAATGCCTGAGACTATCGGTCTTCCCGGGGGGTCCTGGAGGCTCTTGTGAACTTTAGGTAAAAAATATATAGTTGGTACAATGGGAAATTGATTCACAAGACCCTCGAGGATACTCACAGGGATGTTATCATTACAAGCTTTTTGGAGAATGTTATCAAGTTCAGATTTGAAAATTGCAGATGGATTACTATCCAATTTCCGATAACAGTCACGGTTGTTTAACTGTCTAAAGGCCTCGTACTTGACGGTTGGCCAAATAACTACATTTCCCCCCTTGTCAGCCTGTTTCACCACTATATCCTGCATTTTAGATAACTCGTCAATCGCTTTTCTTTGTCCCTTCTCTTCCTACATATGTCCACCATGGTCTTCTCTTCCTACATAGGTCCACAAAGGTCTTCTCCTCCTAGATAGGTCCAAAAAGGTCTTCTCCTCCTAGATAGGTCCACCAGGGTCTTCTCCTCCTAGATAGGTCCACCAGGGTCTTCTCCTCCTAGATAGCCCCACCAGGGTATTGTAATCCTAGATAGATTCACCAGGGTCTTCTCCTCTTAGATAGATTCACCAGGGTCTTCTCTTCCTACATAGGTCCACAAGGGTCTTCTCCTACTAGATAGCTCTACTAGGGTCTTCTCCTTCTAGATAGCTCTACTAGGGTCTTCTCCTTCTAGATAGCTCTACTAGGGTCTTCTCCTTCTAGATAGCTCCACCAGGGTCTTCTCTTCCTATATAGGTCCACCAGGGTCTTCTCCTCCTAGATATGTCCACCAGGGTCTTCTCCACCATTATCTTAATTGTATCAAGCCATCGGGTTGCTGGTCTTCCTCTTCACCTTGTTCCTTCTATTCATCCAGCCATGATGTCCTTCTCCAGTGATTGCTCTCGTTGTATGATGTTTCCAACATAGGCAAGAAAATCTGTTTTGTAAGTAGACAGTGACCAGATGGCCCTAGAGTTCATTTTTTCTCCTGTGGACAGTTTTTTACTTATTCCACCATGAAGTGAAATACTTCTTGCTTCAACCATTCTACCCCTATAAAAAGAAAAACCAAAAGGTTGTCCCGAACGTGTCCATATCCTTCAAGTATGAGTCTGTCTTATTTTCATGACTTCTACCTTCTTTGCACAGTACCGATACACACAGATGACCCATATCCCTCAGTTCTATGGTGAATCGTGTAATGTGATAGACCGGCAGGAGGAGAGCTGCACTACCAGCACGGTCTGTAGGAACAAGAAGAGCTGTGAAGGCTTCCAATGTGTAGAGTCCGGTAAGTATCAAAGTCCGAAATTCACCAGTGCAACAATGCATGGGTAACAGTTTACAGCTTGGATATTCAGCACAGCCAGGGCCCAACTAGATACAATGTATCCCATAATAAGAAGAATATTTATATAGCGCTAACATATTCAGCAGCACTTTACATTCAAACAGGGACATGTGCAGACATAATAATATAATGATAATATTTATTCACAGATAATAAAGACATTAGAAAGTAACATATGGTTCATCAGTTACAGGAGGAGTGAGGGTTCTGCTGGAAGCGTGCAACTTATTAGGAAATGGGGGGACACAATAGGTAGAACGTGCTCGTCATGTACGGTCCGGCCATTATTATAATAAATAGGTTTTTTCATATGAAGCTGCAGGATCTGTCATCAGCCAGGACTAGTGCAGCTACCAGGAGCTATTGGTGCATGGAGGATGTGGAGACCGATAAATAGGAGAGAGCAGATTATGATTAACATTTAGAAGGAGGGAACAGAGGAGAGTTAGATTAGTGATGTGATAGACCTGTCTATACAGATGTGTTTTTAAAGCATGCTTAAAAATGTGAGGGTTAAGTATTAATCAGAGTGTCCGGGGTAGTGCATTCCAGAAAATTGGTGCAGCACGAGAGAAGTATTGGAGACGGAAGTGAGAGTTTTGGTTTATAGAGGATGTCAGTTTTAGATCAGCTGCAGAATGGAGGGCACGGGTGGGTGGTAGACAGAGATGAGGGAGAAGATGTAGGGTGGTGCAGAAATGTGGAGCTTTGAGGGTGAGAGTGATAAGTTTGTATTGTATTCTGTAGCGATGGGTAACCAGTGCAATGACTGGCACCGGATGGAGGCATCGGTGTAGCAGCTGGACAGAAATATGACCCTGGCTGCTGCATTCAGGATGGATTGGACAGGAGAAAGTTTGGTTGGAGGGAGACGGATCAGTAGAGAGTTACAGTAGTCCAGACGGGAATGAATAAGAACGACAGAAAGGGTTTCTGAAACTTCAAAGATGAGAAAAGGTCGGATTCTGGAGATGTTTTTAAGATGCTGGTGACGTGAGCGAATAGTGATTGTATATAGGGAATAAAGGAAACTTCTGTGTCATGTATGACACAAGACAGCAAGCGTGCCTCTGGGGAGTTATGGTAGAATCACCACTGGCGGACACTATATAAGGGCCCCTGTGCAAGGACAATATATGGACTCTCTGCAGCCCAAGGGTTCCTCATAATGCACAATCCCACCTGCTTTGGGGGTAAAAATGGCCCCCAACCTCTTGGGTCCCTGTGTGGCCGCACCAATGATATGTCAGGTAACTTAAATATCAATTTAGGTTGGGCTGTAGAGAAGGAAATACGAGAAGTTCAGTTTTGGAGAGATTCAGTTGCAGATAGAGGGAGGACATGGTGTTGGAGACAGCGGACAATCACACTGGTATTTTGTATTACGGTCTGGGTGATGTCAGAAGAGGTGTATAATTGGGTGTCAACAACAGAGAGATGATACTGGAAACCGAATCTACTGATGATTTGACCAATAGGGGCAGTACATATAGATGAGCGGAGGGGGCTTAGAACTGAACCCTGAGGAACCCCGACAGTAAAGGCCCTGTCACACACACAGATAAATCTTTGGCAGATCTGTGGTTGCAGTGAAATCATGGACATATTGTTCCATTTGTACACAGCCACAAACCTGGCACTGATTGTCCACAATTTCACTGCAACCACAGATCTGCTGCAGATTTATCTGTGTGTGACAGGGCCTTTAGGGTAAGAGAATAGTCAGCAAAGGATACAGTGAAGAAGCGGTCAGAGAGGTAGGAGGAGAACCAGGTGAGAGCGGTGTCCTCGAGCCCGATAGAGCGGAGCAGAGTGAGGAGGAGCTGATGATCCACAGCATCAAATGCAGCAGAGATCCAGGAGGATCAGCAGGGAGCAGCAACCATTAGATTTAGCTGTTAGATCATTAGAGACTTCAGTGAGAGCAGTTTCAGTGGAGTGCAAGGAGTGGAAACTGGATTGTAGAGGGTCGAGGAGAGAATTATCTGACAGATTAGACAAGAGTGGATCAAGTGTTCCAGAAGTTTAGAGATGAAGGGGAGATGAGAGACCGGTCAGTAGTTAGCGGCACAGTTCTGGTCGAGGGATGGTTTTTTACCTAAGGGGTTATGATGGCATATTTGAATGAAGAAGGAAAAATACTGGATGAAAGAGAGAGGTTAAATATTTTAGTTAGGTGAATGGTGACATCCGGAGAAAGGGACTGAAGGAGATGTGAGGGAATAGTGTCACTGGCGCAGGTAGTAGGGCGAGAAGATGTGAGGAGCCTGGTGACTTCTTCAGTGACCGGATCCAAGTTTGAAAGTGATCTTGAGATGCGGGAGGGGAGAGGTCCATGCTCGAAGAGGATTGTGCAAAGATGTCCTAATGGATGTGTTGACTTTTTGTAGGCCAAATCATAACCAGGCACTGTACGTTTGAGCTTAACATGGAGCAGAAGATTTTCAAAGAGTCATTTTTGGATTGTTGGCTAGTGATGTGATTAGGGTGGTAACATAGACTTGTTTGGCCAGAGTTAAGGAGAGTTATAAGTTTTAAGTGTGAGCATTTTGTGTGTTGGATGGTGGCAGTGTGTAACGCTCGCCACTGAAGATGGAGAAGTGGCGAGCTAAAGTGGACCCATTGGACCACAGGGGGACACCGGGTCTACCCTCTTTCATGGGAATGGCTTGACTAAGCGCCCACCAAGAGGTGCTACTCCTAGTGCAGGGACTAGGACTTGACCCCTACACCAAGGGCGGACAGAGGAGCAGACAGGCTAGGGCATATGGTACAGCTGTGATGGACAGGAAGTCACTGGTATGGCTAGGACCACTGGGTAGCTGAGGCTGGAGGCACGGCCAGGGCGGACAGGCAGTCACTGGTATGGCTGGGACCACTGGGTAGCTGAGGCTGGAGGCACGGCCGGGGCGGACAGGCAGTCACTGGTATGGCTAGGACCACTGGGTAGCTGAGGCTGGAGGCACGGCCAGGGCGGACAGGCAGTCACTGGTATGTCTAGGACCACTGGGTAGCTGAGGCTGGAGGCACGGCAAGGGCAGACAGGCACAGTCTCTGATGTGGTGTAAGCCACTGGGTTAGCTGAGGCTCAAGGCACAACTGGGGCAGACAGGCACAGTCTCTCTTGTGACGTAAGCCATCAGGGTAGCTGAGGCTTGAGGCACAGCCTGGTAGGATAGGCACAGTCTATGGCATAGTGTGAGCCACTGGGGCAGCTGAGGCTGAAGACATGGCCGGTGTGAACAGTCACAGTCTCTAGTGTGGCGTAAGCCACTGGGGTAGGCTGAGGGAAATAGTAGACTGTAAGGGGGGCTTTGCACACTACGACATCGCAGGTGCGATGTCGGTGGGGTCAAATCGAAAGTGACGCACATCCGGCGTCGCAGTTGATATCGTAGTGTGCAAATCCTTTTTGATACGATTAACGAGCGCAAAAGCGTCGTTATCGTATCATCGGTGTAGGGTCCGACATTTCCATAATGCCGGTGCAGCGACAGGTACGATGTAGTTCTGTGTTCCTGCGGCAGCACACATCGCTGTGTATGAAGTCGCAGGAGCGAGGAACATCTCCTACCTGCCTCCACCGGCTATGCGGAAGGAAGAAGGTGGGCGGATGTTTATATCCTGCTCATCTCTGCCCCTCCGCTGCTATTGGCCGCCTGCTGTGTGACGTCGCTGTGACGCCGCACTACCCGCCCCCTTAGGAAGGAGGAGGGTCGCCGGCCAGAGCGACGTCGCAGGACAGGTGAGTGCATGTGAAGCTGCCGTAGCGATAATGTTCGCTACGCCAGCAATCACAAGATATCGCTGCTGCGACGGGGGCGGGGACTATCGCGCTCAACATCGCAGCATCGGCTTGCGATGTTGCAGCGTGCAAAGTACCCCTAAGGCACAGAGGACAAGGGAACCCGACAACTAGCTGGCTAGGGCACAGGAACTCCAGCTAACTAACCACGTTGATCAGGCAACTCCCCTAATGGGAGATTGCCTTATGTACCCAGTGTCCCTCAGTGATAGGCTGAAAGGCACGTCCTGTGAGTGACGCACTGACCCTTTAAGAAAAGAGCAGTGGCGCACGTGCGTGCCCCAGGAACACTCCGGGAGGACCTGCGCTGCATGCACAGGCCCTGGGAGGAGGAAGTAAGGAGCGCACACATGGAGGAGGAAAATGCGGGGACACATACTGTTTGTGAGCTGGCCACGGAGGTGAGTGGCACGTGTCCCTGCGGGAGGAGGGGAGCAGGGAGCGCAGGGACACCAGCGTTACACAGTGGATGGTTTGGAATGATTGAGAAACGTCTGTAAGGCCTCAGTGTTGTACATGGGAGAAGGGAGAGATCCACTGGCGGAGACAGACAAGAAAGGGCCCCTGTGCAAGAACAGTATATGGGCCTTTTTCTGTTCAATAACTCATCAAACTGCTAAATTCCACCTTTTTCACAAGTAAAATCGGGCCCCTTACATCTTGGCCCTTGGCAGACATTGGATACATGAGCACCCATAATGGGCAGAAAAAAAACATCAAGTTGAAGAAAACTTTGAACAAGAAGCAAAGAACAATTAATAAATAACAAACTTGAAAACAAGAGGGACGTTCACACTTGACTGATGTGACACAAGCAGAACAATGAATAAGACCTTCTGGAACTTTTCTAGTATATTTCTAATGTGCACTTAAAAGACGCACTTGAAGATGTAATCAGAGTCTAAGGAAGGTCAGAAACTTCTTGGTATAAATTGATGGATGTGACGAATGCTCAAACAAAACATAAAGATGAAGCATAAAGATAAAAAAATCCACTTTTCTAGATCAATCAAACTTTTGTTGCACCTTCTATTTTGGTCTGTTCCTGAATCAGACATTGATACTTTCTTTCCTTTCTATGTGTTTGGCATCAGGAAAGTGCATTACTCGTCGGCTCATGTGTAACGGAGATGATGACTGTGGCGACATGTCCGATGAGAAGAACTGTAAGGTGGTCCGCAGCTCGTGTACTGACGAGATGGAACAATACTGGACCATTGAAAATCTGGCAGCAGGGTAAGACTGACCGGAGACATAAAAGTCTGACATTGATCTCACTGGTGACCAGAACTAAGGGGTACTTTGCACATTGCAACATCGCTAGCATCGGCTAGCGATGCCGAGCGCGATAGTCCCCGCTCCCGTCGCACATGCGATCTCTTGTGATAGCTGCCGTAGTGAACTTTATCGCTACGGCAGCTTCACACGCACTCACCTGCCCTGTGACGTCGCTCTGGCCGGCGACCCTCCTCCTTCCTAAGGTGGCGGGTCGTGCGGCGTCACAGCGACGTCACACGACAGGTGGCCAATAGAAGCAGAGCGGCGGAGATGAGCGGGACGTAAACATCCCACCCACCTCCCTCCTTCCGCATTGCCGGTGGATGCAGGTAAGAAGATGTTCCTCACCCTGCGGCTTCATACACAGCGATGTGTGCTGCCGCAGGAACGAGGAACAACATCGTACCTGTCGCTGCAGCGAAATTATGAAAATGACCGACACTACACAGATCACCGATTTTCGACGCTTTTGCGATCATTTATCGGCGCATCTAGGCTTTACACGTTGCGACGTTGTTACCGGTGCCAGATGTGCGTCACTTTTGATTTGACCCCGGCGATATCGCAGTAGCGATGTCACAACGTGCAAAGTACCCCTAAGGCTCCAATGTTAGTAAGTCGTTTGCTTTTGGACAACAGTGCGTTGTATCCTGCCCACACAGGAACATTGCTCCATGCTTTCTGTTGTAGCTGCATTCTGGAAACAACAGTAGCAACAACCCATCCAAATTGCGATAGTTGGTTGGAACCTGATGATTTCTTGCTTGTGACAAAGTCTTCTGTTCTCTTGGTATGCTGTGGTTTTGGCTTGTCACAGGGGTTCATATGTACATGGTATGGAGTGACAGATACTGTAAAGTGTGGGCATCTGTTATGTTCAAGGGTGGCGCAACAGGTTCTCCAACAATATCTGCTTTTTGATATACAGCAGTTAAGAAAGCCACGGATCCCCCCTGGGGGGAGGGGCGACATGACCAAGGGGGAGGTAGGGAGTGATGGGGTTAATAGGGACAGTGTAGGTATGCCTAATATTGCTTTAGGGGGCTGGTCTTAGCCTGGGAGGAAGAGGAAGAGTAGGGAAAGGGTTAGTTTGGGAAAGAGAAAAGGTTACCTCCTTTCCTGCTTCCGGACGCCGATCGATCCCTGCCCACCCTCCCTTTATGTTGTTATTTGGGGGATGTGGTTTGGGTAGTTGGGATGCTATTTGTCACAGCAGCGGGGGGGGGTAGGTCTGGTCCAGAGGTTTGGAAGTGAGTGGTGGCTGGACCGGGAGTCATTGTCTCGGTATGGTGGCTCTCGGTTCCGGGATGTGGCAGGCACAGGGTTCTGCCAAAGTGTGGGGTGTCAATCTGTGGGTGATTGGCACCTCGTCTCTGGGTCGGTGTGTTGCGGCCGGGGACAGGGGGAGTAGTAGTTATGGACTGGGCCTGCCCCGGGGGGTCTTGTAAATGTTATTGTCTATTGTTACCTTTATGTTGTTGTTTTGGGGTCGCCCGTTGGACGGCGTCCCCAAGGTGTTAGTTTGTAAACAATAGGCAATAAAAGGCTGCTGTGGCCATTTGAACCAAGTCGCATGCAGTCCGGGTGTTTATTCTTAGAGTATAAGGGGTTTGGTAACACAGACATCACGACCGGAGAATCCTCCCTCAGCTGGTCATGGTTCCATGTGTGGTTCCTTTCCCATCAGGAGTATCCTTTGAAAAGTCCGTGTTATCGACTGCAAAGAACACAAAAGCGGCCTTCTGCAAGAATGGTGGAACGTACAGAACGTTTAACTGTCGGGTGCTTTCTACAGTTAATAAGTAAAAGCATCGCAAATTTTACAAAGGCAGCCACGGATAAAAACACCATAGAAGTCACCAGTGACATACAAGACGTTCCAGCTGAATTATACTCCGCCATCCGCTGGATCATGATAGGACCAACTGACAGCCTTGAAACTAAAAGGAGGATCAATGTTGTTGACCGAGCGTCACTCACTATGTGTCAGAACATCATGTATGGATTCAAATCCAACCGTCAGGTCAACTACAAGCCAAGAACAGAATCATCATTATTCAGGCAACACCATGCACGAGAAAACCCACAGGTCCTGGGGCTGGCTCTGACTGTTCATCACAAAACCCGCAATAGGATGTTGATGAATCTTCTCAGTTCACATGGGTTTTGTGTCCCTTATGGCCGTACCCTTTGAATGGAAACTGCTTTGGCCAATGCTGTTGTAGAACGCACCCGACAGTTAAACGTTCTGTACGTTCGACCATTCTTGAAGAAGGCCGCTTTTGTGTTCTTTGCAGTCGATAACACGGACTTTGCAGAGGATACTCCTGATGGGAAAGGAACCACACATGGAACTATAACTGCTGTATATCAAAAAGCAGATGTTGTTGGAGAACCTGTTGCGCCACCCTTGAACATAACAGATGCCCACACTTTACAGTATCTGTCTCTCCATACCATGTACATATGAAGCCCTGTGACAAGCCCAAACCCCAGCATACCAAGAGAACAGAAGACTTTGTCACAAGCAGGAAATCATCAGGTTCCAACCAACTATCGCAATTTGGATGGGTTGTCGCTACTGTTGATTCCAGAATGCAGCAACAACAGAAAGCATGGAGCAATGTTCCTGTGTGGGCAGGATACAACGCACTGTTGTCCGAAAGCAAACGACTTCCTAACATCGGAGCCTTCCCACTGCTTCCAGACCTGGCACACGAGGACCCCCGGATCCAGTGTGAAAGTGATGGTGGCGATATGGAAAAAGTCTCGGGGGCTCAAAAAATTAAAAACATTGTACCGTATATTGTTCGTGGACGACAACTTGTAAAACAAGTAATAATACTAAATAAGTAAATAAAAATATTTTTTAGTTGAATCTAGAGTATTTATTTGGATACCCTTGCATTTATTTGCCCTGAAAATGTGTTTCTTAAAATCAAGTATGTTTATATTATTTACAAGCTGATATATATATAGGAAAATTGATGTCAAGTCAGGCATTTTGGGAAATCCAATATGGCGTCCGAGTATGAGTCAGAGCAAATGGAAACATTGTTTTTCTTATTGCTTATACAATAACCTTTCCAGAAATGTACAGTTTTCATACTCTCAAAAAAATTCCGGCGAAATTACATAGTGAACCTATTAGATATTTCACACAGGTGGACATAGTAAGATTCTAGCTACCTAAAGTCACCACTAGGGGACGCATATAAACTTACCGCATACAAAGTTTAGATTGATTGCAATGCTTAAACAGTATGCAGCAAGGCTCCCCCTAGTGGTGACTTTAGGCACATCTATACCACGTGTGATGAATCTGCAGCATAACCCCATATAAATATAATGCACCTCTCACTTGTGGAGTCGATTTTTATGCTTTTTATGGGTTGTAGATGTGATGTTTTAGTTTTATAATTGTATAATATCGGGGTTACACATGCTCCGGGGCAGAGTATCCTCAGACACTGGGCTGTCAGGGATGAGTAGTGAGATCTGACAGTAACAATGACACTTACACATGCTTTATGTTTCTTAGATTTAATGTGTTTACCAATAACCGGGAAGGCATTGTATTAGACCACCGCTATTACGCCGGGGGCTGCTTACCGCATCATATCCTGGGGGTGAGATTTAGGAAGCCGTACAATGTGGAAAGCTTTATTCTGGAGGTGAGAATAAATGACAGCACAAATGTAAGGTGTAAATATAAAGTGCATTAAGCAGCCGCGTGTGTGACCGTCATATTACACATTATAGAGGACGATCTTCTCTCCACTTTCTTCCCTCTTTAATGTCTTTATCCTGCCTCGTTCCAGTGTCATCTTTCTGGATCTTCTCTTTCCTCTTTTCGTCCTCTTTTTGCATCTTCTTTTTTATTTTGCAATAATCTTTCTACATTTTCTTTTTCGTCTTTTTTTCTTCTCCTCTCTGCATCTTCTCTCTTCTCTTTATTTCCTCTCTGAATTTTCTCTCCTCAGTGTTCTGTTTCTGCTTCTTTTCTCTCCCATGTCCTCTCTCTATCTGCATATTCTTTCTGTCTTCACTTTGCATCTTTTCTGTGTTTATATCCTTGCTCTGGATCTTCAATCTTTCATGTCCTTTTTCTGAATCTTTTCTCTTCTGTGTTCTCTTTCTCCATCTGGATTTCTCTTTTTCATGTCCTCTCACTCTGCATCTCCTCTCTTCTTTCTTTGCTGTTTTTTCTCTACATCTTTTCTCTTTTTTTCTTTGATTACTTTTCTCTGCATCTTCTCGCTTGTTTCTTTGATGACTTTTCTCTGCATCTTCTCGCTTGTTTCTTTGCTGTTTTTCCCTGCATCTTCTCTCTTCTTTCTTTGATGTTTTTCCCTGCATCTTCTCTTTTCTTTAATGATTTTTTCCTGCATCTTCTCTCTTCTTTCTTTGATTACTTTTTTCTGCATCTTCTCTCGTCTCTTTGATTACTTTTTTCTGCATCTTCTCTCTTCTTTCTTTGATTACTTTTCTCTGCATCTTCTCTTTTCTTTGATAACTTTTCTCTGCATCTTCTCTCTTCTTCCTTTGATGTTTTTTATCTGCATCTTCTCTCTTCTTTCTTTGATTACTTTTTTCTGCATCTTCTATCTTCTTTCTTTGATTACTTTTCTCTGCATCTTCTCTCTTCTTTCTTTGATTACTTTTCTCTGCATCTTCTCTTTTCTTTGATGACTTTTCTCTGCATCTTCTCTCTTCTTCCTTTGATTTTTTTTTCTCTGCATCTTCTCTCTTTGATGTTTTTTTTCCCTCTGCATCTGTTCTCTTCTTTCGTTAATGTTTTTTCTCTGCATCTGCTCTCCTCCTTATTTCAGGACTTGTCTCTGTATTTTTTCTCTTCTTTCTTTGATGACTTTTCTCTGCATCTTCTCTCTTCTTTCTTTGATGACTTTTCTCTGCATCTTCTCTCTTCTTTCTTTGATTTCTTTTCTCTGCATCTTCTCTCTTTTTTCTTTGATTTCTTTTCTCTGCATCCTCTCTCTTCTTTCTTTGATGACTTTTCTCTGCATCTTCTCTTTTCTTTCTTTGATGACTTTTTTCTGCATATTCTCTCTTCTTTCATTGGTGACTTTTTTCTGCATCTTCTCTTTACTTTCTTTGATGTTTTTTTCTCTGCATCTTCTCTCTTATTTCATTGATGACTTTTCTCTGTATTTTCCTTTCTTTGATGTTTTTTCTCTGCATCTTTTATCATCTTTCTTTGATTACTTTTCTCTGCATCTTCTCTCTTCTTTCTTTGATTACTTTTCTCTGCATCTTCTTTCTTTGATTACTTTTCTCTGCATCTTCTCTCTTGTTTCTTTGATTACTTTTCTCTGTATTTTCCTTTCTTTGATTACTTTTCTCTGCATCTTCTCTCTTCTTTCTTTGATTACTTTTCTCTGCATCTTTTCTCTTATTTGTTTGATTACTTTTCTCTGCATCTTCTTTCTTTGATTACTTTTCTCTGCATCTTCTCTCTTCATCTTCTCTCTTCTTTCTTTGATTACTTTTCTCTGCATCTTCTCTTTTCTTTGATGACTTTTCTCTGCATCTTCTCTCTTCTTCCTTTGATGTTTTTTTTTCTCTGCATCTTCTCTCTTTGATTTTTTTTTCCTCTGCATATGTTCTCTTCTTTCTTTAATGTTTTTTCTCTGCATCTGCTCTCCTCCTTATTTCAGGACTTGTCTCTGTATTTTTCTCTTCTTTCTTTGATGACTTTTTTCTGCATCTCCTCTCTTCTTTCTTTGATTACTTTTCTCTGCATCTTCTCTCTTCTTTCTTTGATTTCTTTTCTCTGCATCTTCTCTCTTCTTTCTTTGATGACTTTTCTCTGCATCTTCTCTCTTCATCCTTTGATGACTTTTCTCTGCATCTTACTTTCTTGATCTACTCTCGCTGCATCTTCTCTCATCTCTCTTCCATGTCCTTTCCTTTGTTTTCTTGCTCCCTTCTTTACGTCATCTGTCTTATACCTTTAATGAGTCTTTTTTTTCATATCTTCTTTCCATGTCTATTCTTTTCTCTCTTCCATTTCTTCTCTCTGCATCTTTTCTCTTTCAAATACTTTTTCTGTGTCATCTCTTTATTATATCTTCTCTCCATCTTTTTAACCTCTCTCCTCTGATTTCATCTCTCCACATTTGCTTTCTTCTCTCACCTTCTGTTGTTCCTTCCTCCATGTCCTGTCTTTTCTTCTCTTTTCTGTGTCTTCTTTCTACATCTGCTGTTCTTTTCTCCCCTTCCCGCCATAGATCCTTTGGACCACCTCCCTCTTCTGTTTCAACTCTTCTATTGCTTTCCTCCATATTTGTCCTCTAATCCTTATTTTCACATCATCTCTTCATTTTTGTCATTTTACTACCATAGTCACAGCCTTCTATGTCTGCTTGGATTTGTACAATGAGATCGAAGCACTAGTATAATACCATTCCTACACCCTAGGATGGAGCACAGATACCACCCTAAGGCATAAGAAATCATACTTTAACTATTGAACCCCCGGTTCAGGATGAACATCACTAATCCCAATCCTACAGTTCGTTTGCTGAAGTTTATCACAGTTTTTTAAAGTTTATGTGATATGAACAGCGAGAGCCATTGCTATACATTGTGCAATCCTATACATTGTGCATTCCTATACATTGTGCATGCCTATACATTGTGTATTCCTCCTATACATTGTGCATGCCTATACATCGTGTATTCCTATACATTGTGTATTCCTCCTATACATTGTGTATTCCTATACATTGTGCATTCCTGTACATTGTGTATTCCTATACATTGTGTATTCCTATACATTGTGTATTCCTCCTATACATTGTGCATTCCTGTACATTGTACATTCCTATACATTGTGTATTCCTCCTATACATTGTGCATTCCTGTACATTGTACATTCCTATACATTGTGTATTCCTCCTATACATTGTGTATTCCTCCTATACATTGTGTATTCCTGTACATTGTGTATTCCTGTACATTGTGTATTCCTATACATTGTGCATTCCTGTACATTGTACATTCCTATGCATTGTGTATTCCTCCTATACATTGTGCATTCCTGTACATTGTACATTCCTATACATTGTGTATTCCTCCTATACATTGTGTATTCCTATACATTGTGTATTCCTCCTATACATTGTGTATTCCTGTACATTGTGTATTCCTGTACATTGTGTATTCCTATACATTGTGCATTCCTGTACATTGTACATTCCTATGCATTGTGTATTCCTCCTATACATTGTGCATTCCTGTACATTGTACATTCCTATACATTGTGTATTCCTCCTATACATTGTGTATTCCTGTACATTGTGTATTCCTATACATTGGGCATTCCTATACATTGTGTATTCCTCCTATACATTGTGCATTCCTGTACATTGTGTATTCCTGTACATTGTGTATTCCTATACATTGTGCATTCCTGTACATTGTACATTCCTATACATTGTGTATTCCTCCTATACATTGTGCATTCCTATACATTGTGCATTCCTATACATTGTGTATTCCTGTACATTGTGCATTCCTGTACATTGTGTATTCCTGTACATTGTGCATTCCTATACATTGTGCATTCCTGTACATTGTGTATTCCTGTACATTGTGCATGCCTATACATTGTGCATTCCTGTACATTCCTATACATTGTGTATTCCTATACATTGTGTATTCCTGTACATTGTACATTCCTATACATTGTGCATTCCTGTACATTGTACATTCCTATACATTGTGTATTCCTCCTATACATTGTGCATTCCTGTACATTTTGCATTCCTATACATTGTGCATTCCTGTACATTGTGTATTCCTGTACATTGTGCATGCCTATACATTGTGTATTCCTGTACATTCCTATACATTGTGTATTCCTATACATTGTGTATTCCTGTACATTGTGCATGCCTATACATTGTGTATTCCTGTACATTGTGTATTCCTATACATTGTGTATTCCTGTACATTGTGTATTCCTATACATTGTGTATTCCTATACATTGAGCATTCCTCTTCTTTTTTAGGGTAAAGGAAAATATGAGTTTACACTTTCTCAACATGAGTCGTACTCCGATTATTCAAAGGATGTATCCAAATATCATCTTAAGCAGAGCAGCTTCAGCTTCGGTATCAGTATACCGTCTGTGTTCGAAATTGGGTTCAGAAACAACGATCTGAAGGTCAAAAACTTCAAGTCAAGGACGATGAAGTATTCTCACACGGTGGGTTTATATCTGTAGTCTTCTGCTTTGTAGAACAGTCAGTGGCGACTCCTGGAAATCGGCGCTCAAGTATCCAGTGCCTGTGATAATAAGACAAGGCAAACATGGAAGGTCTCCACACGTATCGCTTAGGTTCTACAGTCCATGATATTGCCTTTGTACAATTCTTTATATAGTCTTTATATCAAAGCTTATCATGGGCCGCGTCCTCAATACCTATTGATACTTAACAGCAAAATTGTATGCACCCTAGAAGCAGTTTTAATATCCTTTAGGATGTCCATGAAGCGTAGATCCCAAGCTTCAGTTGAGTCCACCACTCTTCAGCATGGGTCAATGAGCCTTCGTGCCACACAGCTGTTACCTTATCCAGAAGCGATTAGAACAAGAACTGAGACTCATCAGCCAACATTTCCACCGCTGTATTTCATACAATGATCAACATGTTTTCTAGCTGAGGCCAAATCCAGTTTTATTTTGTTTTCTTGTGACTCCAGAGAGGACAATCATGAAATGTATTGACCAAATTGTACTGTATTCTTCTAGAAGTTGGTTAGATCCAGCTCAAGTCCATTCTTCGATCCACTACTAGTCCATTCTTATGCTTGCCTCTTCTGCGTTGTTAGATCCATTCATGGATCCACCTATACCTAGTGTAAATCCACCCATACCCCATTCATGGATCCGCCTATTCCTAGTATAAATCCACCCATACTCCATTCATGGATACACCGATTCCTAGTATAAATCCACCCATACTCCATTCATGGATCCACCTATTCCTAGTATAAATCCACCCATACTCCATTCATGGATCCACCTATTCCTAGTGTAAATCCACCCATACTCCATTCATGGATCCACCTATTCCTAGTGTAAATCCACCCATACTCCATTCATGGATCCACCTATACCTAGTGTAAATCCACCCATACCCCATTCATGGATCCGCCTATTCCTAGTATAAATCCACCCATACTCCATTCATGGATCCACCTATTCCTAGTATAAATCCAGCCATACTCCATTCATGGATCCACCTATTCCTAGTGTAAATCCACCCATACTCCATTCATGGATCCACCTATTCCTAGTGTAAATCCACCCATACTCCATTCATGGATCCACCTATTCCTAGCATAAATCCACCCATACTCCATTCATGGATCCACCTATTCCTAGTGTAAATCCACCCATACTCCATTCATGGATCCACCTATTCCTAGTATAAATCCACCCATACTCCATTCATGGATCCACCTATTTCTAGTATAAATCCACCCATACTCCATTCATGGATCCACCTATTCCTAGTATAAATCCACCCATACTCCATTCATGGATCCACCTATTCCTAGTATAAATCCACCCATACTCCATTCATGGATCCACCTATTCCTAGTGGAAATCCACCCATACTCCATTCATGGATCCACCTATTCTTAGTGGAAATCCACCCATACTCCATTCATGGATCCACCTATTCCTAGTATAAACCCACCAATACTCCATTCATGGATCCACCTACTCCTAGTGTAAATCCACTAATACTCCATTCATGGTTCCACCTATCCCTAGTATAAATCCACCCATACTCCATTCATGGATCCACCTATTCCTAGTATAAATCCACCCATACTCCATTCATGGATCCACCTATTCCTAGTGGAAATCCACTAATACTCCATTCATGGTTCCACCTATCCCTAGTATAAATCCACCCATACTCCATTCATGGATCCACCTTCTCCTACTGTAAAGCCACCCATACGCCATTCATGGATCCACCGATTCCTACTGTAAATCCACCCATACTCCATTCATGGATCCATCTATTCCTAGTGTAAATACACCCATATTCCAATCATGATTCCACCACTAGTCCATCCTTATATACACCTCTAGGCAATTCTTTGATCCACTCACCTGTAGTCCATTCTTAGAGCCACATTCGGACCATTTATAGATCCACATCTACTCAATTGTTCTATCTCTTAGGTCCATTGCTAGATCCACCTTAAATCCATTCTTAGATCCATCTCCAGTACACTCTAAGATCTACATCTTTTCCATAGTTAGATCCAGCTCCATTTATAGATCAGCTTCTCGTCTATTCTTAGATCTACCTTTAGCTCATTCCCAAACTACTTTTCCAATAATCTTTTCTTCTCGATATTTCAGAACAGTTTATTTATCCATGCAAGATCCGACCTAGAAGTGGTGAAATACAAGCTGAAATCCCGGAGCCTGATGCTTCACTCTGAGTTTTTCCAAAGAGTAAGGCAATTACCGATGGAATATGTGTACGGTGAATACCGAGACCTGTTCCGGGATTATGGGACACATTTTGTTACGGAAGCCACTTTGGGTGGAGTCTATGAGTACACTCTGATTCTTAATGAAGAAGAGGTAAAAAAAGAAGGTAATTTATCAATAATATTTGCCACATTCCAACATTATGTATAATTGTGATCAAGACAACTGTCATTATTAAGCACATGATGTGCAGATGTCACGATGACTATGGGATAGCAGAGAACTCGGGCCCCTAAGCTAGGAGTCCCTATACTATCCCTAATCTCAGGGATACTCCTGATGGTGGAGATGCCTGAGTCTTCTTCCTGGCCCTGCTCCTGACCAGTCCTGATCTGATTCCCCCTGCTACCTAAAGAGGAACAGGACAGGAGTGACATGAAACCCAAAGATAAAGACAGTCAAGGGAAAACCAAAACTCTGTGACACAGCACACACACACAAAAGGTAAAGACAATAAGAGGTTCAGGAGGAAAAACAAGAGCAGGAAGGAAGCCACAAAACAACAGGGGAAAACTCCACAACTGCTCCAAGCAATAAGCACAACTTCACAAGAGAGAGTCTGGGACACCACATCTCACAGACCAACATAGAATATACTATAGCTGGCATAGGTGGAAGGATTCAACCAGCGTAAATAGGAGGGGAGCAGATGTGATAGGTCTACCCACAACATGTGACCAAATTAGCAAGCAGAACAATGGAGATTAACTCTTGCCAGCCTGCCTATGAATCAACACACAGCAGGTCAATGCCAGAGTCTGTCTGTATTGATCCCAGACACCAGAGAAACCATCAGGCGGAGTGTCAGAATCTTCAACCTGAACAGAGTCCAATGCCGTCATGACAGTTGGCGAAGTTTGTGCAAAACTCCATGTGACAGCAGAAGGGGCCATTCTAACATAAATATCTAGAAAGCCTTTCTCCTGCAGATTTAGTAACCCAAGCCACTTTTTATATATCGGCTGAAGGAGGAAGACAACAGGACCTGTGGACTAGTTTATTCTAACTTGTTAAGATTGAAGCGCGTGAAGAAAGCGCTGGATTGAATAATTCTAGAGCCCTGGACCAGGGCACCGGCTTTACAGGTCTCTCTGTAGCCACAGGCGTTGCCGCAGTCCGTGCTGTACAGCTAAATAAGTGCACCCAAGTGCATCATAACCTGAAGCTGCCCAAGCAAGAAACGACCTTCTGGAGCAGTGTAACCAAGAAATAAAACTTTATAAGGCATTTTGATTGTTTGACAATTCAAGAAACGAAAAGTATATTAGAAAGTTACAAAACTTTTCTTGCACCAAAAAAAAAGAAAAAGAAAGTTTTATAATTCAGCTTTTTTTTTAAGATGCATTTAAATTAATACATGATTATTATTATTATTATTATTATTATTATTATTATTATTATTATTATTATTATTATTATTATTATTATTATTTTCTGCCAGGAAATTATAATAAAAAGTGATTAATTGAGTAATGTGATGTTTATGCAGTAAAATGTTTTTGATACAAAAAAATTAGCATTTTTCCAATTTTGTTTTGAGTGGGGGGGATTTCATAATTGCATTATTTCATTTTTTATTTTTTTTTTTATTTTATTTTTACTAGTGATGAGTGAATCTGCCAATGTTCAATTTCAACAAATGATGGAAATTTATTTGGGAAATTTTCACATTGAAGTTATTGGATGCAATTGAAAGATGCTTTTAATCCTATGGGGGTCTCGCTGGTGCCCGGATCATAATATACAGAATGTAAAAAAATAATAATTAATACTCACCGCTCACTTGTCCTGCCATCCCTGCAGCCGCCGTCCAGTTTTCTTTGCCTTCCACCGCATCCTCTACGTCCTGCTTCGCTCTACACCAGGATTTCCACCGCAGACTAGGATTTAGGACTAGGACTATGATGTTCGTCACCTGATGCCTAGTCAGCGCCTCGGAGGACGCACTTTGTGACATGAGAGGCCTCATCAGCAATGGAAGTCCTAGCGGAGAGCGAAGTCGGCCAAGAAGATACGTGCAATGGGGAAATGCATGAAGAAGAGGCGCAGAGGAGAGGACGGTCGTCTGCAGAGGAGGAAGGACAGGTGAGGGGTGAGATGAGGATTATGTTTTTAGCTTACCCTTTTCCTGGCCCTTGAAGATTCACCATATTGGTGGCCAACTGGCCGCTATTTTTCTGGCTTTGTGCCGAATGATTTGCAAAACCAAAATTACATTCTGAACACAATTTCTTTTGCAAAATTCAAGTTACCGTATTTTCCGGTTTGTAAGACACTTTTTTCCCCAAAACCGGGGGAAAATGGAGATGCGTCTTACAAACCACATATGGCTTACCGGGGCGGCAGTGGTGGTGCAGGGTCAGTGATCTGGAGGGCTCGGAGAAGGTTTTGCAGCAGTGAGCACCATTGATCTGGCAGCAGGCTCAGAGGAGGGGGACTGCGGGCTGCTTTGAATCGCTGTCTGTTGACCTGCTAGACCTCAAGAAAATGGCCATGGAAGCAATCTGTGCACGCACTGCCATTTTTTTAAGTCCATTGCGTCAATTGTCGGCGATTCAATGGAGCACACAGTATTGCCGACCCTCTGCTGCTGCACACTGACCCTCTTGAGCCGTCACATTCCTCCTCCGAACCCATCAGCAGATCAATGGCGCAACACTGCACAAGACCGCAGTATCGCCGACTCTCCGCACACTGACCCTCCTGAGCCACGACACCCCGTCCTCCAAGCCCGCAGCATTGCTGACCCTCCTGAGCCACGACACCCCCTCCTCCGAGCCTGCAGCATCGCTGACCCTCCTGAGCCATGATATCCCCTCTTCCAAGCCCGCAGCATTGCTGACCCCCCTGAGCCATTATATCCCCTCTTCCGAGCCCGCAGCATCGCCGACCCTCCTGAGACACGACACCCCCTCCTCCAAGCCCGCAGCATCGCCGACCCTCCTGAGCCACGACACCCCCTCTTCCGATCCCACAGCATCGCTGACCCTCCTGAGCCACGACACCCCCTCCTCCGAGCCTGCAGCATCGCTGACCCTCCTGAGCCACGACACCCCCTCTTCCGATCCCACAGCATCGCTGACCCTCCTGACCCACGACACCCCCCTCTTCCGAGCCCGCAGCATCGCCAACCCTACTGAGTTGCGACACCCCCTCCTCTGAACCCGCAGCATCGCTGAACCTCCTGAGCCACGATACCCCCTCTTCCAAGCCCGCAGCATCACTGACCCTCCTGAGCCACGACACCCCCTCCTCCAAGCCCGCAGCTTCGCTGACCCTCCTGAGCCACGACACCCCCTCTTCCGATCCCACAGCATCGCTGACCCTCCTGAGCCACGACACCCCCTCTTCCGAGCCCGCAGCATCGCCAACCCTACTGAGTTGCGACACCCCCTCCTCTGAGCCCGCAGCATCGCTGAACCTCCTGAGCCACGATACCCCCTCTTCCGAGCCCGCAGCATCACTGACCCTCCTGAGCCACGACACCCCCTCCCCCGAGCCCGCAGCATCACTAACCCTCCTGAGCCACGACACCCCGTCCTCCAAGCCCGCAGCATTGCTGACCCTCCTGAGCCACGACACCCCCTCCTCCGAGCCTGCAGCATCGCTGACCCTCCTGAGCCATGATATCCCCTCTTCCAAGCCCGCAGCATTGCTGACCCCCCTGAGCCATTATATCCCCTCTTCCGAGCCCGCAGCATCGCCGACCCTCCTGAGACACGACACCCCCTCCTCCAAGCCCGCAGCATCGCCGACCCTCCTGAGCCACGACACCCCCTCTTCCGATCCCACAGCATCGCTGACCCTCCTGAGCCACGACACCCCCTCCTCCGAGCCTGCAGCATCGCTGACCCTCCTGAGCCACGACACCCCCTCTTCCGATCCCACAGCATCGCTGACCCTCCTGACCCACGACACCCCCCTCTTCCGAGCCCGCAGCATCGCCAACCCTACTGAGTTGCGACACCCCCTCCTCTGAACCCGCAGCATCGCTGAACCTCCTGAGCCACGATACCCCCTCTTCCAAGCCCGCAGCATCACTGACCCTCCTGAGCCACGACACCCCCTCCTCCAAGCCCGCAGCTTCGCTGACCCTCCTGAGCCACGACACCCCCTCTTCCGATCCCACAGCATCGCTGACCCTCCTGAGCCACGACACCCCCTCTTCCGAGCCCGCAGCATCGCCAACCCTACTGAGTTGCGACACCCCCTCCTCTGAGCCCGCAGCATCGCTGAACCTCCTGAGCCACGATACCCCCTCTTCCGAGCCCGCAGCATCACTGACCCTCCTGAGCCACGACACCCCCTCCCCCGAGCCCGCAGCATCACTAACCCTCCTGAGCCACGACACCCCCTCCCCCGAGCCTGCAGTATCGCCGACCCTCCTGAGCCACGACACCCCCTCTTCTGAGCCTGCAGCATCGCATACCCTGCCTCCTGTGCCCTTCCTGAGCTGCGATGTGAAGCCCCACAGGTGTTGTATCGGTGTCGGTGCGTTACCTTCAGGGACTCCACGTTGCTGGATCTCCGTCACTGGTAGGAAATCTTCTGTTTTGATCGTGACGCCACTCTCAGTATTGCGGCCAGTAGGGACCGCCACTGCAGGTTGAGGGTCGCCTGGGGCTGATGGTGTGTGCAGTTAGATGTAGTAGCCTCCTGAGAGTGAGGCAAGCCCCAGGGCCCTGTGTAGGTTTGTAGTACCACAAGTCGCAGAATGACCACACAGGCAGGATGTCTTTCAGGGTTTTTACTCACTTCAGGTGGCAGGGTGAGTAACCCGGGCGTAGCTGAGATGAACCAGGTGGGAACCAGGTATCCTTCAGGCTGACTTTATGAGGGTGACTACTGACTCGCCTTCCTTAGCCCTTGGTGGTTTGGGGTGACCCCGACTTTTAGTCCCTATGGGGGTCACCCAGGGAAGATGCTGCAGCCTCTCTCTCCCCTTCATTCGCCGTATGCTTGTTCCCCGGACCAGGCCACTCCAGCCTCTTGCCTCCTATGACCTATGGGCCCTAACTGCGGTTACGTGGCTGCGGCTTTTGTGGTGATGTGGTGTGGGCTTTGAGAGCCCCACACCGGCAGGTTTAGCAGAAGAAAGCTGGATCTATCTTCGCTTCGGGATCTGCCGCCCGGTTGGGCCTGGTGCTCTCTAGCAGTCTCCTTACTTCCCACTCCGTGCACTCTCTAGCTGAAGCTGGCTTTCAGGCAGCACTCCTAGTTGACCGTTCTCCCCCGTCTGTAGCCACTGCGCGGGCGCTGTTAGACAGCAACAGCCCCACAGGTCTGCTCCTCTCTGAGCCCTATGGAGTTCTCTGCTCTAACTGACTCACTGCCCCTCCTCTCCTGTTCTTGCCTACGCCACCTAGCAACCAGACTCTCCACCACACCCCCTGAGAGGAGATGGAGGCTCTACCCCCTCCACTATTCCAGTGAAGGTGAAGGCTTGCCCCCTCCTGGGATCCCCAGGGGTCCTCTCATGGGTACATGTGTGAGACCTGATCACTATGCGCCTGTGTTCCACACCCCAGTCAGCCTTCTGGATTACCTGTATTGTACTGTCCCCAGCATGGGTGCAGTACTCAGTGGTGGCTGACCAGGTCAGGGGCGCCACATTCCCCCTTAGTTATCACCAGCACGTCCTCGGGCTGCAAGACAACATTTTAAAATGCATAAAACATTAAAACATGTAAAACATTTTTAAAACCACCAGATATCAGACATCACCATCCTCCACCCACAAGTCCGTTAACCCACCCAAAACCCTCTCAGGAGGCAGGTCACCGGTCCTGTTGGTGACCAGGTCTGGGCCATCTACTTCCCCAGACCTTTCCTCCAATCTTCCTCTCCCGTTGGCCGCGACTTCAGCCACTTCTGGCAGGATGTAGAGGCGGCTTTCATGGGCTGGTGGTTTCAGGGTATACCTGGCCTGGTGGATCCGCGCCGTCAGCCTCTTCTGGCAGGATGCAGAGGCGGCCTCCACAGTTGGTGCTGACCAGGTACCCTCTTTGTGGTGGTGAGCCAAGGCCCCATAAACAGGCGTGCTCTCTGGTCGCAGGTGAGCCAAGGCCCTTTTCTACGGACGGGTCCCCCCTGGTTGCAGACGAGCCAAGCCCCTAAACAGGCTGGCCCTGGTGGTGGTGCCACTGGTGTAACTATTTACACTGCGAGAGTTTGTGGCTATAGCAAGTTCATAGCCTTCAAGTTTATGGTTTTCTCACAATAGTTTTTGTGGGCGCATTTCTTAAACGTTGCAAAACAAAACTTGTCAAAACTGGTCAAAACAGTAACTTCTTACTTTCCTTTACTTTACTCCTCCATTTCACCAGGGCGTGGGCATGTAGGGCACTGGCACCTGTGACTTTCTTGCTCTCCGTCGTCGTCCGTGGTTGTTTCATCTGTAGGATCTTTGTCTGTGGTTGTTTCATCTGTAGGATCTTTGTCTGTGGTTGTTTCATCTGTAGGTTCTTTATCTTTCCTTTCTTGATCTTCGTCTGTTTCTACATCTGGTTCTTTATCTCTGTCTTTTCTTTCTTGTCTTTCTTGTCTTTCTTGTCTTTCTTGTCTTTCTTGTCTGGGACATGGTGCTACGTCTAAGGCATAGTAGCCCCTTTCTCCTTGATGCAAGGTGAACTGTACTAAGTCCCCAATTTTCAAATTTCTGCCTGAATGTCCTCTGGGCAGGTGGGCTTGAACATCTCTCCGATTTACAAATATGCCCTCTTTTATTCCTTTTACTACAATAAAGCCGTATCCGCTTTTCAAGTTGAAGTCCTCTACTATTCCTCTGTAAAGGGGTCCTCTAGCCTGGGCTTTGGACCTTCTTAGGCACCTTTTCTCCTCCAGGTCTCTGACCGTGACTTCCCTCTGCTCTGGAGACTGCGGTGTTGGAGCAACCTGTGTTCTGCTGCGCCGTGTCTTGCGGGCTGGGTTCATGCTTGCAGGCTTCCAGGTGAGGTCTTTAGGTTGATCTTCATCTGCTGACGGTGTCAAGTCTTCCTCCTCCCAGCGGGGATAGGGCAGCATCTCCGGCTCTGGGTAGGGGTCTGCTGCGGTTGGCGTCGGAGTCAGCCCTTCTGCTTCATGGTCTCCTCTCCCCCTTAGTTCTTCGCTGCACTCCTTTGGTGGCAGTGCTGGGGATGAGTGTTCTTCAGCTGGCCCAGGCGATGGACTCTTCGGCGCAGCTGCAGGGGTTGCCTGTACTTCCTTGGGGGTATACGGAGGGAGCAGGTACCGATCCACCATCTCTTGCGGGAACTGGGCCTCCAGATCAGCCTTCAGCTTCCAGTATTCGGGGTCCTCTCCTATCAGGGTCTTCCTAGCAGGGACCTCGGTGGACTGGGGAGCGGTGTCTGCTCTGGCCTTGCAGGCCGGGGAAAATAGTGATGCAATCTCTTGGCGGGCCGCGCCTGGCATGGCGGCGGCCTGGTCTTGGCGGGCCGCGCCTGGCATGGCGGCGGCCTGGTCTTGGCGGGCCGCGCCTGGCATGGCGGCGGCCTGGTCTTGGCGGGCCGCGCCTGGCATGGCGGCGGCCTGGTCTTGGCGGGCCGCGCCCGGCATGGCGGCGGCCTGGTCTTGGCGGGCCGCGCCTGGCATGGCGGCGGCCTGGTCTTGGTGGGCCGCGCCCGGCATGGCGGCGGCCTGGTCTTGGCGGGCCGCGCCCGGCATGGCAGCGGCCTGGTCTTGGCGGGCCGCGCCTGGCATGGCGGCGGCCTGGTCTTGGCGGGCCGCGCCCGGCATGGCGGCGGCCTGGATCAGTGTCGCTGTTGCAGGGGGCTCTGTGCAGGCTGGGCTGGACGTCGCTGCATCGATCGGAGCTTGGCGGGCCGCACCCGGCGGGGCTGCGGCCTGGTTCAGCATATCACTTGCGGCGCGGACTAGCGTCGCTGCTGCGTTGGGGTCTTGGCGGACCGGGTTCAGTAGGGTGGCAGCCTGGGTCAGCGTCACACCTGCAGCACGGATGAGCACTGCCGTGGTGGTCGGAGCCCTGCGGGACAGGCGGGGCATCGCTGCAGCGGCCTGGACTTGGCGGGCCGCATCTAGCGTGGCTGCGGCCTCACTCAGCGTCGCCGCATCGGGCGCCTCCTCTGGGACCGCGGTCGCAGCAGCTAGGGTCGGGGCTCTTGTTCTAGCCGGGGCAACACCGGACTCACCCATCGGGGTCTGAATCGTCGTCGCCGCTCGATCCGGCAGGCTCCGCGCGGCTCCCTCTTCATAGGTCCGCACCGCCGCAGCCATTTCCAGGAGCTCCGTGCGTTCTTCTCTGAGCCGTCGCACGATCCCGGCCTCCAGCCGGTCGCAGAAGATGGCAAGTTCTCGGCACCACCAGGCAGCAGTGCCTGGTTCTGGGTATCCGCGTCTGGACTCCATTTTCTCTACCAAGCTGCTGGCTTCTCTTCTGCTCCGCCGTTTCTCGACGCTTCCGCTTTCATAGCCGGCAAGGTCAGAACTCTGCAGAGGATCTCTGGGTAGCCACACCTCTTCGTGGGCGGTAACTTCTCCCAGCGCGGGCTGCTGTTGTTTTTCAGCGCGCTTTTCATGGTGGCAATATGGCGGCGCTTCCAATTTTTCAAGCGGACCGCCCAGGCACATGGTCACCTGTCTGAACAGGTCTAGTCCTTATCCTGTTCGTGACGCCAGATGTGAAGCCCCACAGGTGTTGTATCGGTGTCGGTGCGTTACCTTCAGGGACTCCACGTTGCTGGATCTCCGTCACTGGTAGGAAATCTTCTGTTTTGATCGTGACGCCACTCTCAGTATTGCGGCCAGTAGGGACCGCCACTGCAGGTTGAGGGTCGCCTGGGGCTGATGGTGTGTGCAGTTAGATGTAGTAGCCTCCTGAGAGTGAGGCAAGCCCCAGGGCCCTGTGTAGGTTTGTAGTACCACAAGTCGCAGAATGACCACACAGGCAGGATGTCTTTCAGGGTTTTTACTCACTTCAGGTGGCAGGGTGAGTAACCCGGGCGTAGCTGAGATGAACCAGGTGGGAACCAGGTATCCTTCAGGCTGACTTTATGAGGGTGACTACTGACTCGCCTTCCTTAGCCCTTGGTGGTTTGGGGTGACCCCGACTTTTAGTCCCTATGGGGGTCACCCAGGGAAGATGCTGCAGCCTCTCTCTCCCCTTCGTTCGCCGTATGCTTGTTCCCCGGACCAGGCCACTCCAGCCTCTTGCCTCCTATGACCTATGGGCCCTAACTGCGGTTACGTGGCTGCGGCTTTTGTGGTGATGTGGTGTGGGCTTTGAGAGCCCCACACCGGCAGGTTTAGCAGAAGAAAGCTGGATCTATCTTCGCTTCGGGATCTGCCGCCCGGTTGGGCCTGGTGCTCTCTAGCAGTCTCCTTACTTCCCACTCCATGCACTCTCTAGCTGAAGCTGGCTTTCAGGCAGCACTCCTAGTTGACCGTTCTCCCCCGTCTGTAGCCACTGCGCGGGCGCTGTTAGACAGCAACAGCCCCACAGGTCTGCTCCTCACTGAGCCCTATGGAGTTCTCCCTCTAACTGACTCACTGCTCCTCCTCTCCTGTTCTTGCCTACGCCACCTAGCAACCAGACTCTCCACCACACCCCCTGAGAGGAGATGGAGGCTCTACCCCCTCCACTATTCCAGTGAAGGTGAAGGCTTGCCCCCTCCTGGGATCCCCAGGGGTCCTCTCATGGGTACATGTGTGAGACCTGATCACTATGCGCCTGTGTTCCACACCCCTGTCAGCCTTCTGGATTACCTGTATTGTACTGTCCCCAGCATGGGTGCAGTACTCAGTGGTGCCTGACCAGGTCAGGGGCGCCACAGCTCCACCAAAGCCGCTCCCCCCGGTGAGCTAATGTAAGAGACACTAGGATTATAAGACGGACCCTCATTTTAACAGTAAAAATTATTTTTTTCCTACTTTACTCCTTCAAATTTGGGGTGCGTCTTATAATCCAGTGCATCTTATAAAACAAAAAATACAGTAAATTCCATCCCACTCGAATACATTCACTAGTTTCTAACATTTGCATTAAATTGTTACATTATATGTCTCCCTAAGAGATGGACAAACATCTCGGAGGACATTACAGTTTTTATTCTTTTTTTTTCTGTATAAGTTCCTGAGCAGATCTAATCTGTCCTGGTAATGGTTGCCTTCTAAGTACCCGAAGGCTGTGGGCATTTTTTATCCTATTTTTTGGATGCATTTTTTTCAGTGCAGATTTGGCACAAAGCTTGAAGGATTTCTTGATGTCGGTAACGTCAATGAGAATCCTGAAGTGTACTGCACGCATTGAGCATTTTTTTATTGCAGATTTGGCACAAAAACTGAAGGAAATTCTGATGCCAACAGTCCTGAATTGAGTATTTTTTCATTGCAGATTAGGCGCAGAAATAAATCTACAAATGTTAATTGTGGCTGCAAATTTCACCGATTCTAATGAATGGAAAAAATCTGCACCAAAAATGCACGGCAAAAACACGTGTTTTTGCAGCTGCATTCTTCCTTCCAAGAGATGCAGAAATGGTGCAGAAAATTTTGTACCAAATCCTAAACGTCCACATACCCTAAGAAGAGCAGATCTTGGGAGCCCCCAACAGCCCCCACTGCTAAAAAATATATTAAAAACCTTTTTTATTGACTATTCCCAACAGGTTACACATTGAATGACGTGAAGTCTTGTATGGATGCCGGGTTTAAGCTTGGCGGGAATATCTGTGGAATCTGGGTAGGTGTTGGCATCACCGCTTCCCAATGCGACAATCTTCTTAAGGAAATTAAAGGTAAGAAGCTGCATGTTGTCACAGGTCGTGGGGCCTTTCTGGTCCTCCAGATGTAAAACTACAACTCCCAACATGCCCTGACAGCATCAGGCTGGAGAGCCACAGGCTGCAGCCCCGATACAGGGAAAGATGGAGGTCGTCTAATGATTGTTTATCACCTTGTGTTGCAGATGGAGGATCAAACCGTAAAGTAGTGGAAGACTTTGTCGCTCTCGTCCGGGGAGGGGCGAGCGAACATGTAACCACGCTGGCGTACAAAGACCTTCCGACACCGGAGCTAATGCTGGAATGGGGGGACGCAGTCCAATATAACCCAGAAGTCATAAAAATAAAGGTAAAGCGATTCTAAAACTAACACATGTATGCGATATGTCAAGATCTCTGCTTGTTGTCATTATGTCTAGAGGGCAATTATTGGCCGCACAGTCTGAGGGGCCGGGATGCCCCTCCAGGCACAATATCCTGACACTGGCCAGCTTTAGGACCTCCTCTGCGGGGCGCTGGCTGCACACAAGGTGCTGTGCTAGCCAGAGTCAGGAGCTTCAGGAAGGCGGACGGAGATATTATATTCAGGGCTGGACTGGGGGGGTCTGGGGCTTCAGGGGGAATTGACTCCACGGGCCCAGACTACAGCTATGTACAAATACCTGTTAACCACTGTCACCCATTATAATGGAGTGTCAACTGTAAAACACAGACGGCTCCTGCACCTCTACTGTGCGCAAACAATAACTGGGAAGCAGCAGTAATAACGTCCCCTAATTTGCCCCTAAACCAATAATGTGTGTTCCTCATTCTGGCCTCAATACAGTAATAATGTCCCCCATCCTGCCCCCCTTTATTTAATAATGTCTTCCATCCTGGCCCCCTTTATTTAATAATGTCTTACATCCTGCCCCTTTATTTAATAATGTCCCCCATCCTGCCCCCCTTTATTTAATAATGTCCCCCATCCTGCCCCCTTTATTTAATAATGTCTTCCATCCTGCCCCTTTATTTAATAATGTCCCCCATCCTGCCCCCCTTTATTTAATAATGTCTTCCATCCTGCCCCTTTATTTAATAATGTCCCCCATCCTGCCCCCTTTATTTAATAATGTCTTCCATCCTGCCCCCTTTATTTAATAATGTCCCCCATCCTGCCCCCCTTTATTTAATAATGTCTTCCATCCTGACCCCTTTATTTAATAATGTCCCCCATCCTGGCCCCTTTATTTAATAATGTCCCCCATCCTGCCCCCTTTATTTAATAATGTCTTCCATTCTGGCCCCCTTTATTTAATAATGTCTTCCATCCTGCCCCTTTATTTAATAATGTCCCCCATCCTGCCCCCTTTATTTAATAATGTCTTCCATCCTGGCCCCCTTTATTTAATAATGTCTTCCATCCTGGCCCCCTTTATTTAATAATGTCTTCCATCCGGGCCCCCTTTATTTAATAATGTCTTCCATCCTGCCCCCTTTATTTAATAATGTCCCCCATCCTGCCCCTTTATTTAATAATGTATTCCATCCTGGCCCCCTTTATTTAATAGTGTCCCCCATCCTGCCCCTTTATTTAATAATGTCCCCCATCCTGCCCCCTTTATTTAATAATGTCTTCCATCCTGGCCCCCTTTATTTAATAATGTCTTCCATCCTGGCCCCCTTTATTTAATAATGTCACCCATCCTGGCCCCCTTTATTTAATAATGTCCCCCATCCTGCCCCTTTATTTAATAATGTCCTCCATCCTGGCCCCCTTTATTTAATAATGTCTTCCATCCTGGCCCCCTTTATTTAATAATGTCCCCCATCCTGCCCCTTTATTTAATAATGTCTTCCATCCTGGCCCCCTTTATTTAATAATGTCTTCCATCCTGGCCCCCTTTATTTAATAATGTCCCCCATCCTGCCCCCTTTATTTAATAATGTCTTCCATCCTGCCCCTTTACTTAATAATGTCCTCCATCCTGGCCCCCTTTATTTAATAATGTCCCCCATCCTACCTCCTTTATTTAATAATGTCTTCCATCCTGGCCCCCTTTACTTAATAATGTCCTCCATCCTGGCCCCCTTTATTTAATAATGTCTTCCATCCTGGCCCCCTTTATTTAATAATGTCCTCCATCCTGGCCCCCTTTATTTAATAATGTCCTCCATCCTGGCCCCCTTTATTTAATAATGTCCTCCATCCTGGCCCCCTTTATTTAATAATGTCTTCCATCCTGGCCCTTTTTATTTAATAATGTCCTCCATCCTGGCCCCCTTTATTTAATAATGTCTTCCATCCTGGCCCCCTTTATTTAATAATGTCTTCCATCCTGGCCCCCTTTATTTAATAATGTCTTCCATCCTGGCCCCCCTTTTTTTAATAATGTCCCCCATCCTGGCCCCCTTTATTTAATAATGTCTTCCATCCTGGCCCTCTTTATTTAATAATGTCTTCCATCCTGGCCCTTTTTATTTAATAATGTCCTCCATCCTGGCCCCCTTTATTTAATAATGTCTTCCATCCTGCCCCCTTTATTTAATAATGTCTTCCATCCTGGCCCTCTTTATTTAATAATGTCCTCCATCCTGGCCCTTTTTATTTAATAATGTCTTCCATCCTTGCCCTCTTTATTTAATAATGTCCCCCATCCTGTCCCTCTTTATTTAGTAATGTCCCCCATACTGGTGGTCCCCTGTCACGCTGTACAAAGGGCTAGTAAGATGTAGTACAGCGTATTCCCACTAGGTGGCAGCAGAGTAGTGAAGGAGAGTCAAAGTAACACTGTCAAATAAAGGCAGCTGAAGTACAGCAGAGAAACTTTAACAGGCGAACCACCAGGGGGCAATAGAGTAGTCTAACAGTCAGGGTCTAGCCAGAAAAGTCAAGTCACTGCAAGGGGAGATCAGGTGTGCAGAGGGAAACACAAACAACAGACAGGAGCGGGAAGTCGGGGACTGGGACAGGCAGAGGAACGGGGAAGGGTACAAGTCAGGACAAAGTAGCAGGGAGGCAAGACAGATCGTGAACACTCACCAGAGCCAGTATACACACTCCAAGGCAGAAATATCACTGGCACTGAACCATAGGTAGAGAGGCAATATATAGCATCCTGGGATCTAGAACAAGGCAAGGGAAGTTAAACCCTGACATGACCAGGCAGTGCTGGGTGTAACCACAGCAGGGAAAAGCCGGCCTGGATCATGACACCCCCTTTATTTAGTAATATCTTCCTTCCTGGCCCCCTTTATTGAATAATCTCACCCATCCTGGCTTCCTTTATTTATGTCTTCCATCCTAACACCCTTTATTTAGTAATGTCCCCCCATACTGACCCCCTTTACTTAGTAATGTCCCCCATCCTGGCTCCTTTATTTAGTAACATCCCCCATCCTGGGCCTCTATGTTCCTCCGTCCTTGGCCCCTATGTCCTTTACCTTTGACATTCAGAAGGGGGAGGACAGACCCTTCTCACCGTCCTACATTCCCCTGTATCTTCTTTTGGCTTCATATCTGGGTCGGTAATTAAAATGGTCTCCGTCCTATCAAAGGAAGCATGCTGACGTCAGTGCGTGGCGCATAGTAGTGACATTAACAGGCTGCCGGCTTATCAAAGGCAGCAAACGTCAGTGTGTGGCATGTGATAGGCCGGTGTCCATTAAATGTCACTGCTATGCACTGCATGCTGACAACAGCGCGTCTTGCATCGCAGTGATTTTTTAACGTCACTTGTATGAGCACGCTCGCTGAAATGTGCGGCCTCTGATGAACCTGTGGTCATTCTAACGACTGCGGTTACTGGTGGGTCCCTCTATATCCAGCACGAGGGGCGCACCAATGACCTAGGACCCACCAGAAGATAGTCCGCTGTCCTGCTGGTCAAGCCCACCGCTGAGTATATTAGGGTCTGAGGTTTGAAAATGTAAAACATCTAATTCAATGAACCCCAGAACGCTAACAAGGGGTGTGATAACTTATGTGTCTGGCCTGGGGTTGATAACTAAGGTTTATTGTCTTATAGTGTAGTGGTTTAGGGTTCATGGCTTGATAAATTAGGCTGTTGTCCATCTTTGCAGACAATTTCTTTTTACATAAATCTGGCATCGTTTGCCTTCTATAGCCTCTGTGTTGCATTGTCTATTGCTGGCTGTAGAATGAGTAAACTGAGAATCCATCAGTGAGCACAATCTTTTTCTAAGCTCCTTTATAACCACAGACCGCATCACAGTTGAATGTTAAGGAAACAAAATGCCTGTAAAAGCCAAACGGTGCAACATTTTAAATGGAATCCATTCTCAGAATTGATTTTTTTTTAGCCCAAAATTCATGCATTTAGGTAAAAAAAAAGTCCCTAAAAAGGACAACCCCATATAGGGATTTAGCTATTAAATTGTCCTGATTTGTACAGTGCATTTGTTTAGAACTGATTTGATTGTTGCAATGTATCAGCCGGACTCTGTAGGTTCTTGGCTCCCAGCTGCACTGATACATTGTAACAAGCAATGCTCCCTCTGAATGTAAATATTTACTTTTACCAAATACAAACATCCAGAAAATGGTGAGAAAATAACCATATTACAAAGTTGTTGAGCATTCTCTTGTGCAGTATTTAGGCTTTTATTCCTAATCCTGCCCCTCTCCTGTCGCTGTAGCTGGATGTAGTGGCTTTCGGGGGCTTTCAGGGGTCTCTGATGTTTTCCCTTACATTTTGTAGACCAGCCCTTTGCATGAGCTTATCACAGCGACAGACTTCATTGGAGCAAGCACCTTACAAGGGAACATGATTCGCGCCGTGGAAGAATTTGAGAGGGAGACCAGCGCCTGCCGATGTGCGCCTTGCCGTAACAATGGTGTTGCGGTGTTCATCGGTAAGAGTATTAAGCTAACGAGCTTTAAGTCCTAAGGTGTGTGTGCGCCTTTAACAGAAAACAATAGAGGCATCTTTAAAGGGAATCGGTCAGCAGGATTTCACCCCCAAACTATTTGTACATTCATAAAGCTCTTTCAAATTAAAGTATAGCAACACCTTTCCATTACCGAAACATCAGCTTTTGATTAATATGCAAATTAGGCTGAAGGACTATGGTAGATCTGAAGCCTCGGTCACTCCAGCTCTATTCCCACTCCTGCTGCCTCCTCTTTCTTGACTGGCAGCCTCTATGTAGTGTTACTTCAGGCAAAGGAGCCGTCAATCAAACAGGAGGAGGCAGTGTTGGGCAGGAAATAGATCTGGAGTGACGGAGGCTTCAGATCTACCATAGTCCTTCAACTTAATTTGCATATTAATCAAAAACTGATCTCACAGTGATGTAGGAACAGACTGGCCAGGTAAAGGTATTGCTAGACTTGCCTTTGAAAGAGCTACGTGTGGATATACCGTATTTTTCATTTTATAAGACGCACATTTGAAGGAGGAAAATAGGAAAAAAATCATGTTTACTGTCTGATAATCCTAGTGCCTCTTATATTAGCTCACCAGGGGGGAGGAAGGTTACAGGAGGCAGGGTCGGAGATGCTGTGGGCTCGGAGGAGGGGTTGTTTGGCTGAAGAAGGTCAGTGTGCGGAGGGTCAGCAATACTGCGGGCTTGTAGGGTGTCACAACGATGGACACCATTGTTCTGCTGGCGGGCTCTGAGGAAGGGAGGTTGCGGCTCAAGAGCGTCAGTGTGTGTCAGTGGAGGGTCTGCAATACTGTGGACTCATGGGGTGTCACGGTGGCAGGCGCTATTGATCTGCTGGCGGGTTGCGTGCTGCTTTGAATTGCTGCCGGTTGACACAATGGACTTCAAGAAAATGGCCGTAGAGGCGACGCATGCACAGATTGGCTGCCGCAGCCATTTTCTTGAAGTCTATTGGGTCAACCACCGGCGATTCAAAGCAGCACGCAGTCCGCCAGGAGATCAATGGCACTTGCCGCCGCAACACCCCGCCACGAGCCCACAGTATCGTCAACCCTCCGCTGCTGCACACTGACCCTCCTGAGCTGCTCCACTGCAGTGACACCTCTCCGAGCCCTCCGCATCGCCGACCCTGCGCCACCACTGCCACCCTGGTAAGCCATATGCGGTTTGTAAGACGCACCCCCAGTTTTGAGGGAACAAAAGTGCACCTTACAAACCGGAAAATACAGTAAATAGTTTGGGTGGTGAAGTCCTGCTGACAGATTCCTCTATGGAGAGCTGAGGAAGGTGTTTTAATCTGTTGGCTAATTTCCTGTTTCCTTGTGGAGCTGCAGATTCCGGGCTCAGTGGACGTTCCCTGTGAACCTGTTTTCATCCCTCCCTTCCCCCAGTGATCTTTGCCTTGTACCTTCCTTTTTGTGAAAGCAAAGATCTCTGCTCCAAAATACAGCTGTAAAGGTTTCTCCGCAATATGTCACCTAATGTGTGAAGACGTCTCTGGCACTCGGGAGTTTAATAAAACATGACTGCAAAATGAAAGCGCACATTGGGGGAATGCATCATTTCCTATATGCCGGATCATGAAAGTCCAAAGTCACATTTGTTGCAGGTGGTTTTTTATGCTAAATATTGCAACTAGTGATGAGCGAGCACCACCATCCTCGTAACGGGCAGCCGGACGCTCGGAGGGGGCGAGGCACGTACTGAGTATAACGGAAGTCAAAGGGGAACGCGATTATTGTGCCTGAAGATTTTCCAAAAAAAAATGATCAAATTTCCCAGAGACTTCCATTATACTCTGGTATACAAATCCCACCCATCCGAATGTCCGACTGCAGGCTACAAGCTCCGAGCATGGTAGTGCCCGCTCATCACTAGATACCAGTACTGAGCACCCGAGCATGGTAGTGCCCGCTCATCACTAGTTACCAGTACTGAGCACCCGAGCATGGTAGTGCCCGCTCATCACTAGTTACCAGTACTGAGCACCCGAGCATGGTAGTGCCCGCTCATCACTAGTTACCAGTACTGAGCACCCGAGCATGGTAGTGTCCGCTCATCACTAGTTACCAGTACTGAGCACCCGAGCATGGTAGTGCCCGCTCATCACTAGTTACCAGTACTGAGCACCCGAGCATGGTAGTGCCCGCTCATCACTAGTTACCAGTACTGAGCACCCGAGCATGGTAGTGCCCGCTCATCACTAGTTACCAGTACTGAGCACCCGAGCATGGTAGTGCCCGCTCATCACTAGGTACCAGTACTGAGCACCCGAGCATGGTAGTGCCCGCTCATCACTAGTTACCAGTACTGAGCACCCGAGCATGGTAGTGCCCGCTCATCACTAGGTACCAGTACTGAGCACCCGAGCATGGTAGTGCCCGCTCATCACTAGTTACCAGTACTGAGCACCCGAGCATGGTAGTGCCCGCTCATCACTAGTTACCAGTACTGAGCACCCGAGCATGGTAGTGCCCGCTCATCACTAGGTACCAGTACTGAGCACCCGAGCATGGTAGTGCCCGCTCATCACTAGTTACCAGTACTGAGCACCCGAGCATGGTAGTGCCCGCTCATCACTAGTTACCAGTACTGAGCACCCGAGCATGGTAGTGCCCGCTCATCACTAGTTACCAGTACTGAGCACCCGAGCATGGTAGTGCCCGCTCATCACTAGGTACCAGTACTGAGCACCCGAGCATGGTAGTGCCCGCTCATCACTAGTTACCAGTACTGAGCACCCGAGCATGGTAGTGCCCGCTCATCACTAGGTACCAGTACTGAGCACCCGAGCATGGTAGTGCCCGCTCATCACTAGTTACCAGTACTGAACACCCGAGCATGGTAGTGCCCGCTCATCACTAGTTACCAGTACTGAGCACCTGAGCATAGTAGTGCCCGCTCATCACTAGTTACCAGTACTGAACACCCGAGCATGGTAGTGCCCGCTGATCACTAGTTACCAGTACTGAGCACCCGAGCATGGTAGTGTCCACTCATCACTAGTTACCAGTACTGAGCACCCGAGCATGGTAGTGTCCACTCATCACTAGTTACCAGTACTGAGCACCCGAGCATGGTAGTGCCCGCTCATCACTAGTTACCAGTACTGAGCACCTGAGCATGGTAGTGCCCACTGATCACTAGTTACCAGTACTGAGCACCCGAGCATGGTAGTGCCCACTCATCACTAGTTACCAGTACTGAACACCCGAGCATGGTAGTGCCCGCTCATCACTAGTTACGAGTACTGAGCACCCGAGCATGGTAGTGCCCGCTCATCACTAGTTACGAGTACTGAGCACCCGAGCATGGTAGTGCCCGCTCATCACTAGTTACCAGTACTGAACACCCGAGCATGGTAGTGCCCGCTCATCACTAGTTACCAGTACTGAGCACCCGAGCATGGTAGTGACCGCTCATCACTAGTTACCAGTACTGAGCACCTGAACATGGTAGTGCCCACTCATCACTAGTTACCAGTACTGAGCCCCTGAGCATGGTAGTGCCCGCTCATCACTAGTTACCAGTACTGAGCACCTGAGTATGGTAGTGTCCGCTCATCACTAGTTACCAGTACTGAGCACCCGAGCATGGTAGTGCCCACTGATCACTAGTTACCAGTACTGAGCACCCGAGCATGGTAGTGCCCGCTCATCACTAGTTACCAGTACTGAGCACCTGAACATGGTAGTGCCCGCTCATCACTAGTTACCAGTACTGAGCACCTGAGCATGGTAGTTCCCGCTCATCACTAGTTACCAGTACTGAGCACCTGAGCATGGTAGTGCCCGCTCATCACTAGGTACCAGTACTGAGCACCCGAGCATGGTAGTGCCCGCTCATCACTAGTTACGAGTACTGAGCACCCGAGCATGGTAGTGCCCGCTCATCACTAGTTACCAGTACAGAGCATCCGAGCATGGTAGTGCCCGCTCATCACTAGTTACGAGAACTGAGCACCCGAGCATGGTAGTGCCCGCTCATCACTAGTTACTAGTACTGAGCACCCGAGCATGGTAGTGCCCGCTCATCACTAGTTACGAGTACTGAGCACCCGAGCATGGTAGTGCCCGCTCATCACTAGTTACCAGTACTGAGCACCTGAGCATGGTAGTGCCCGCTCATCACTAGTTACCAGTACTGAGCACCTGAGCATGGTAGTGCCCGCTCATCACTAGTTACCAGTACTGAACACCCGAGCATGGTAGTGCCCGCTCATCACTAGTTACGAGTACTGAGCACCCGAGCATGGTAGTGTCCGCTCATCACTAGTTACCAGTACTGAGCACCTGAGCATGGTAGTGCCCGCTCATCACTAGTTACCAGTACTGAACACCCGAGCATGGTAGTGCCCGCTCATCACTAGTTACCAGTACTGAGCACCCGAGCATGGTAGTGCCCGCTCATCACTAGTTACGAGTACTGAGCACCCGAGCATGGTAGTGCCCGCTCATCACTAGTTACCAGTACTGAGCACCTGAGCATGGTAGTGCCCACTGATCACTAGTTACCAGTACTGAGCACCCGAGCATGGTAGTGCCCGCTCATCACAAGTTACCAGTACTGAGCCCCTGAGCATGGTAGTGCCCGCTCATCACTAGTTACCAGTACTGAGCACCTGAGCATGGTAGTGCCCGCTCATCACTAGTTACGAGTACAGAGCACCTGAGCATGGTAGTGCCCGCTCATCACTAGTTACGAGTACTGAACACCCGAGCATGGTAGTGCTCACTCATCACTAGTTACCAGTACAAAGCACCCGAGCATGGTAGTGCCCGCTCATCATTAGTTACCAGTACTGAGCACCCGAGCATGGTAGTGCCCGCTCATCATTAGTTACCAGTACTGAGCACCCGAGCATGGTAGTGCCCGCTCATCACTAGTTACCAGTACTGAGCACCCGAGCATGGTAGTGCCCGCTCATCACTAGTTACCAGTACTGAGCACCTGAACATGGTAGTGCCCGCTCATCACTAGTTACCAGTACTGAGCACCTGAGCATGGTAGTGCCCGCTCATCACTAGTTACCAGTACTGAGCACCTGAGCATGGTAGTGCCCGCTCATCACTAGTTACCAGTACTGAACACCCGAGCATGGTAGTGCCCGCTCATCACTAGTTACGAGTACTGAGCACCCGAGCATGGTAGTGTCCGCTCATCACTAGTTACCAGTACTGAGCACCTGAGCATGGTAGTGCCCGCTCATCACTAGTTACCAGTACTGAACACCCGAGCATGGTAGTGCCCGCTCATCACTAGTTACCAGTACTGAGCACCCGAGCATGGTAGTGCCCGCTCATCACTAGTTACCAGTACTGAGCACCCGAGCATGGTAGTGCCCACTGATCACTAGTTACCAGTACTGAGCACCCGAGCATGGTAGTGCCCGCTCATCACAAGTTACCAGTACTGAGCCCCTGAGCATGGTAGTGCCCGCTCATCACTAGTTACCAGTACTGAGCACCTGAGCATGGTAGTGCCCGCTCATCACTAGTTACGAGTACAGAGCACCTGAGCATGGTAGTGCCCGCTCATCACTAGTTACGAGTACTGAACACCCGAGCATGGTAGTGCTCACTCATCACTAGTTACCAGTACAAAGCACCCGAGCATGGTAGTGCCCGCTCATCATTAGTTACCAGTACTGAGCACCCGAGCATGGTAGTGCCCGCTCATCATTAGTTACCAGTACTGAGCACCCGAGCATGGTAGTGCCCGCTCATCACTAGTTACCAGTACTGAGCACCCGAGCATGGTAGTGCCAGCTCATCATTAGTTACCAGTACTGAGCACCCGAGCATGGTAGTGCCCGCTCATCACTAGTTACCAGTACTGAGCACCCGAGCATGGTAGTGCCCGCTCATCACTAGTTACCAGTACTGAACACCCGAGCATGGTAGTGCCCGCTCATCACTAGTTACCAGTACTGAGCACCTGAGCATAGTAGTGCCCGCTCATCACTAGGTACCAGTACTGAGCACCCGAGCATGGTAGTGCCCGCTCATCACTAGTTACCAGTACTGAACACCCGAGCATGGTAGTGTCCGCTCATCACTAGTTACCAGTACTGAGCACCTGAGCATGCTAGTGCCCACTGATCACTAGTTACCAGTACTGAGCACCCGAGCATGGTAGTGCCCGCTCATCACTAGTTACCAGTACTGAGCACCCGAGCATGGTAGTGACCGCTCATCACTAGTTACCAGTACTGAGCACCTGAGCATGGTAGTGCCCGCTCATCACTAGTTACCAGTACTGAGCACCTGAGCATGGTAGTGCCCGCTCATCACTAGTTACCAGTACTGAACACCCGAGCATGGTAGTGCCCGCTCATCACTAGTTACGAGTACTGAGCACCCGAGCATGGTAGTGTCCGCTCATCACTAGTTACCAGTACTGAGCACCTGAGCATGGTAGTGCCCGCTCATCACTAGTTACCAGTACTGAGCACCTGAGCATGGTAGTGCCCGCTCATCACTAGTTACCAGTACTGAACACCCGAGCATGGTAGTGCCCGCTCATCACTAGTTACGAGTACTGAGCACCCGAGCATGGTAGTGTCCGCTCATCACTAGTTACCAGTACTGAGCACCTGAGCATGGTAGTGCCCGCTCATCACTAGTTACCAGTAATGAACACCCGAGCATGGTAGTGCCCGCTCATCACTAGTTACCAGTACTGAGCACCCGAGCATGGTAGTGCCCGCTCATCACTAGTTACCAGTACTGAGCACCCGAGCATGGTAGTGCCCGCTCATCACTAGTTACCAGTACTGAGCACCCGAGCATGGTAGTGCCCGCTCATCACTAGTTACGAGTACTGAGCACCCGAGCATGGTAGTGCCCGCTCATCACTAGTTACCAGTACTGAGCACCCGAGCATGGTAGTGCCCACTGATCACTAGTTACCAGTACTGAGCACCCGAGCATGGTAGTGCCCGCTCATCACTAGTTACCAGTACTGAGCCCCTGAGCATGGTAGTGCCCGCTCATCACTAGTTACCAGTACTGAGCACCTGAGCATGGTAGTGCCCGCTCATCACTAGTTACGAGTACAGAGCACCTGAGCATGGTAGTGCCCGCTCATCACTAGTTACGAGTACTGAACACCCGAGCATGGTAGTGCTCACTCATCACTAGTTACCAGTACAAAGCACCCGAGCATGGTAGTGCCCGCTCATCATTAGTTACCAGTACTGAGCACCCGAGCATGGTAGTGCCCGCTCATCATTAGTTACCAGTACTGAGCACCCGAGCATGGTAGTACCCGCTCATCACTAGTTACCAGTACTGAGCACCCGAGCATGGTAGTGCCCGCTCATCATTAGTTACCAGTACTGAGCACCCGAGCATGGTAGTGCCCGCTCATCACTAGTTACCAGTACTGAGCACCCGAGCATGGTAGTGCCCGCTCATCACTAGTTACCAGTACTGAACACCCGAGCATGGTAGTGCCCGCTCATCACTAGTTACCAGTACTGAGCACCCGAGCATGGTAGTGACCGCTCATCACTAGTTACCAGTACTGAGCACCTGAACATGGTAGTGCCCACTCATCACTAGTTACCAGTACTGAGCCCCTGAGCATGGTAGTGCCCGCTCATCACTAGTTACCAGTACTGAGCCCCTGAGCATGGTAGTTCCCGCTCATCACTAGTTACCAGTACTGAGCACCTGAGCATGGTAGTGTCCGCTCATCACTAGTTACCAGTACAGAGCATCCGAGCATGGTAGTGCCCGCTCATCACTAGTTACGAGTACTGAGCACCCGAGCATGGTAGTGCCCGCTCATCACTAGTTACCAGTACAGAGCATCCGAGCATGGTAGTGCCCGCTCATCACTAGTTACGAGAACTGAGCACCCGAGCATGGTAGTGCCCGCTCATCACTAGTTACTAGTACTGAGCACCCGAGCATGGTAGTGCCCGCTCATCACTAGTTACGAGTACTGAGCACCCGAGCATGGTAGTGCCCGCTCATCACTAGTTACCAGTACTGAGCACCTGAGCATGGTAGTGCCCGCTCATCACTAGTTACCAGTACTGAGCACCTGAGCATGGTAGTGCCCGCTCATCACTAGTTACCAGTACTGAACACCCGAGCATGGTAGTGCCCGCTCATCACTAGTTACGAGTACTGAGCACCCGAGCATGGTAGTGCCCGCTCATCACTAGTTACCAGTACTGAGCACCTGAGCATGGTAGTGCCCGCTCATCACTAGTTACCAGTACTGAACACCCGAGCATGGTAGTGCCCGCTCATCACTAGTTACAAGTACTGAGCACCCGAGCATGGTAGTGCCCACTGATCACTAGTTACCAGTACTGAGCACCCGAGCATGGTAGTGCCCGCTCATCACTAGTTACCAGTACTGAGCACCCGAGCATGGTAGTGCCCGCTCATCACTAGTTACGAGTACTGAGCACCCGAGCATGGTAGTGCCCGCTCATCACTAGTTACCAGTACTGAGCACCTGAGCATGGTAGTGCCCACTGATCACCAGTTACCAGTACTGAGCACCCGAGCATGGTAGTGCCCGCTCATCACTAGTTACCAGTACTGAGCACCCGAGCATGGTAGTGCCCGCTCATCACTAGTTACGAGTACTGAGCACCCGAGCATGGTAGTGCCCGCTCATCACTAGTTACCAGTACTGAGCACCTGAGCATGGTAGTGCCCACTGATCACCAGTTACCAGTACTGAGCACCCGAGCATGGTAGTGCCCGCTCATCACTAGTTACCAGTACTGAGCCCCTGAGCATGGTAGTGCCCGCTCATCACTAGTTACCAGTGCAGAGCATCCGAGCATGGTAGTGCCCGCTCATCACTAGTTACCAGTACTGAGCACCCGAGCATGGTAGTGCCCGCTCATCACTAGTTACCAGTACTGAGCATGGTAGTGCCCACTCATCACTAGTTACCAGTACTGAGCCCCTGAGCATGGTAGTGCCCGCTCATCACTAGTTACGAGTACTGAGCACCTGAGCATGGTAGTGCCCGCTCATCACTAGTTACGAGTACTGAGCACCTGAGCATGGTAGTGCCCGCTCATCACTAGTTACCAGTACTGAACACCCGAGCATGGTAGTGCCCGCTGATCACTAGTTACCAGTACTAAGCACCCGAGCATGGTAGTGCCCGCTCATCACTAGTTACGAGTACTGAGCACCCGAGCATGGTAGTGCCCGCTCATCACTAGTTACTAGTACTGAGCACCCGAGCATGGTAGTGCCCGCTCATCACTAGTTACCAGTACAGAGCATCCGAGCATGGTAGTGCCCGTTCATCACTAGTTACGAGTACTGAGCACCCGAGCATGGTAGTGCCCGCTCATCACTAGTTACGAGTACTGAGCACCTGAGCATGGTAGTGCCCGCTCATCACTAGTTACGAGTACTGAGCACCTGAGCATGGCAGTGCTCGCTCATCACTAGTTACGAGTACTGAGCACCTGAGCATGGTAGTGCCCGCTCATCACTAGTTACGAGTACTGAGCACCTGAGCATGGTAGTGCCTGCTCATCACTAGTTACGAGTACTGAGCACCTGAGCATGGTAGTGCCCGCTCATCACTAGTTACGAGTACTGAGCACCTGAGCATGGCAGTGCTCGCTCATCACTAGTTACGAGTACTGAGCACCTGAGCATGGTAGTGCCCGCTCATCACTAGTTACGAGTACTGAGCACCTGAGCATGGCAGTGCTCGCTCATCACTAGTTACGAGTACTGAGCACCTGAGCATGGTAGTGCCCGCTCATCACTAGTTACCAGTACTGAGCACCTGAGCATGGTAGTGCCCGCTCATCACTACCAAAGATGCATCAGATTTATTAAGATTAGTTTTGGTGCACCTTACTTTAGCAATTCATAGGTTCAAGCCTGGCATCTTGATAAATTCCCCCAGTAGAGTTTATTTGTAGTCTGTAGTTAGGAGCAGCATTACCTGCTGCACATCGGTCTCCTCCGGAGCTGTATACACAAACCCGTTATTTTATATGTATTTCTAGAGAGGAAGACTATAGACATAACTAATGTGAAATCTTATCTGGAGTGATGATCTTTACCATTTTGCTCTTTACAGAAAGTCGCTGTGAATGTGTTTGTCCATTAGGGTTCAAAGGCTCCGCTTGTGAAATCACCTCGAGGCCAGGTAAATAGCTGCATAGTGCAGACATTGCTCTGTTTGCTTTTTATCATTCTTAACGGGAAAGGTCAGTAAGTCGTCCCTCATTCAGTGATGAAATCCATGGCTTTAGAGCATCTGCTGTAGGTCCAGACTCCAGTAGGTTTCTGCACCTAAATATCATTGACCCAAACAGAAGAGGCCCCTGCAAGAACAGTATATTGGCGCTTTGCAACTGAATATCTCATCATAATGCCCAATTCCAATTCCACCTCCTGCATTGGAGATGGTAGTGGCCCCTTGACCTCCTGCGGCTGCACAGGTTGCACCATTGGTGTGTCCGCCCCTGCACTGATCCACAATATAGAAGTTGATCTTTGCTCTTCTAAAGTCCTTGTACCCGTCTGGATGAGGACTAAGGCTGTGTCCGCACTTTGCGTTCCCACCTGCGTTTTGAACTGCAGCGTTTTCATGTCAAATGGCATGCGTTTTGATTTTCCAGCAAAGTCTATGGGAAATGTGGATTTATCTGCAGTTCAAAACGCTGCGTTTAATTTGCATAATTTGTGGTAAAAACTCTGGGTTCAAAGAAGCAGCATGTCAATTGTTTTTGCCATTTGGGCTGCTTTTTGCTAACATTGAAGTCAATGAGAAGTTGCAAAAAGCAAGAAACATCAAAATTCCAGCGTTTTACCTGCTTTTTTGCTGCAGAAAACATGTGTTTATGACATCAAAATAATGGAATGATATGTCCCTTTACACACACACATAGTCCGACAATTAAATTAATGAAAAATATTAATTTATTGATATTTTAGCCATATATAAAACCGCTATAATTATATTAAATATAACTTTTTTCGTTATGATTTAATAAATTATATTTGTTTTCATTTTTTTTTTTCCCTTTTTTCATAGTTTTTGTATGTTAAAACTTTATTTAGTTGTGTCTTTGTAATCAAAACGCATCTGACTTTAAGCAATGGAAAAGCAGGTAAAAAGTGCTGAAAATGCGGCTAAAACGCGGTAATTACGCATACAGATTTATCGCGTTTGTGTGGTCAAAAGCAACTTTGGCAAAAGCAATTTCTGCCAGAGGATGCGTTTAGAACTGCAACTAGGACGATGCAAAGTGCGCACATAGCCTAAGGCTGCATAAAATAATGGCATAATCTGATAAATTGCATTTGCTCATTTGTTGACTGATCGCTTCATGATTACACAGGAAAATTATCAGGAGCTCAAGACTTGCAAAATAGACTTTAAACCTTGGTATATTTAAAAAAGTAAACCTAATGATCACTGCAGTGTATGTGTGCAGAGCCGCTGTCAATCATAGTGCCGGGGCGTGGTTATAGTGATCACTTCTGTGAGCGGTGACTGACGACCGGCGGCTCCTGGGAGGAATAAAGTTTGTTTTCTTCTGGAAGCTGTACTTTCAGTAAGGTGGCCAGGAAGCTTTGTAACACTATTAATCTACAGACTAAGCCTATATCTGCAGGTAAATAGCATTTTCCAATATGACAAATATCCCTATAATGAAGATTCGCTATTGCGATGCTTAAGTAGTAATGCACCTGGTTCTTGCTGCCACAATTTATATGTGGACTTGTGCTACAGATTTTGCATTCAGGAATTCAAAGTTATCTCCCCATACACATTAGGTAATTGTCAGCTGACACATTATTCAGCTTGAGTGTAGCACCTGTATCTCTGCAGAGACTTACCACCCTGACCAGGTCGCATCCTTCCCCACACTTCCCCAGCCATCCATGTGTGCATCCCGATGCATGTGTGCACACCAGCCCTCCTCTTAACGGACAGATGTGCCATTTCCAAGAAATGCCTCTAAGCCTATGGCTGAGAGGCACTGTGTATTTCAGGCACCATCCCATTAGGAGAGGTGCCTGCACAGCACATTCAGTTAGTCAGTATACCAGTCTGCTAGCTAGTTTTCAGGTCCCATTAACCCTGTGTCTGTCCCCTGTATCTGCCTTCCCATACCTGACTATCCCTGCTGTGCCCACCATTTCTACCCATACCCACCTGTCCAGCTTGCCTCACTCACTCTGCCCGTACCTGTTTATTCCAGAGTCAGTCACCTGTCCTGGGGATCAGCTGCCACAGTCCCGGTCACTGCTCTGGGAATGGCACCTGGCGTCCACCTCGCGGTGGTCGCTTAGTTAAGCCACTCCCACAAGGGATAAGCCCAGGTCCCCCTGTGGTCTAGTGAGTCCACTAATCCCGCTCACTGCCGCTACAGTAGCCGTGACAGTTACATTGAGTTTGTACTTTATTTTTCAGCTCCAAAAATCGATGGACAGTGGAGTTGCTGGTCCGGCTGGACATCATGTTCCGGAAGAGTCCAAACAAGGCAGCGCCAATGCAATAACCCCCCGCCACAAAACGGAGGCGGATCGTGTGATGGAGCCGCCACTGACACAAGGAGCTGTTAACTGGCTATTGTGCAGTAAATCAGTGATTACATGAAGCCTAGTGGCGTTTTTCTTGTTTTGCAGCAGCTCGTAGTCACTAATTCCCGTCTAATGTAAATTTGGAAAATAAATTCTTTTTAATCCACCTGAAGTCTGTCTGTAGTATTAGAATTAATAAAAGATGGGAAGGAGGGGGATGCAGCTGCAGTATTTCTCTGTTTCTGGTAGACAGCATGCTGTGAGACTTGGGAGGATCTTCACACATTTCAATATTTGGGATGAATAGAAACACCTTGATTTTTTTATAATGAACGGATTTCATGCATTTAATATTATTTGTTACATTTTATTGAATTTTGTGCAAAATTTTTGAGAACTGAAATAAAAACAAAATACATTTTTAATGTGAAGGGTGATTTATTTTATTGTTGTTTTTTCTGGTGCAAATTTGCGAGGACTTTAATTATTCTCCACTTTATGTTGCTGACAGTGTTTAGATTTATTTTTTTAAGTGATAAATCTGCACCAGTGCCGCCCGCGGCTAGGATGGTGCCAGTGTGAAAATTTGTGGACCAATGTATTGTGTTGCCCCCCCCCAAGGCTACAATTTGTCAGTCAGTCCCTGCGTGTAGTGCACATATAATCTGCTATCTGTAGCAGGCATATAATGCGGTCAGATAGAGTGCAAGTGTATTAATGCTATTTGCAGAGTCTATATAATGCTGCCATCTGTAGTGAACGTAAAATACAGCCTGATATAATGCATGACAAATCCCAACTATATGCCACCATCAGCTAGGATTTAGTATGATGCCATGATGGTGGTCAGCCATGACTGAATGATCATATTGTGTGGGCCAACCTGGAGCCAGAACTGAAAGTAATCACATAGTAGGGGTGTACCAGGACGTAGAGTGATCAATAGTGGGGTCAGTTTGGACTGAATGTGATTACATTGTGATGTTCAGCTGCTCTTATTGTAAACATACAGACTGTGACCAAAAGGGTAGGGGTCAGCTCAGTCTGTTTGTGATCACGTGGTGGTGGTGGTCAGCTTGGTCTGGATGTGATCACATGGTGGTGGTCAGCTTGGTCTGGATGTGATCACATGGTGGTGGTCATCCTGTTCTGAGCGTGATCACATAGTGATGGTCAGCCTGGTCTGAGCGTGATCACATGGTGGTGGACGACTGCTTGCATACAAGCCATGTATAGGAATATAACTATCACCAGAAAACACCTAGGGGAAATTTTGGTATTTAAAGGCACAAAGGGAAGTGATGATGATTAGCAGCTGAAAGGCGAGGATATTTGCAGGGTCCTAAAAGGAAGAGGATTAACCCCAAACACAGAAGATACAAAGGATACCATTTACACCACAGCAGGAAGAATAGAATGTCAGCGAGCAGTTTGTGTAGCCAAACGTTGCGACCTTCTACAGCTGGACACCACAGGAATGTCTGTCAACCGTGACACACCCGTTACAGCGTGAGCATGTGGTAGTGGTCAGCTTGGTCTGAATGTGATCACGTGGAAGAGGACTGAGTGTGATCACATGGTAGTGATCAGCCTGGGGTGAGTGTGATCATGTGGTGGGTCTTAGCACAGCCTAAGGGGTACTTTGCACGCTGCGACATCGCAAGCCGATGCTGCGATGCCGAGCGCGATAGTCCCTGCCCCTGTCGCAGCTGCGATATCCTTGTGATAGCTGCCGTAGCGAACATTATCGCTACGGCAGCTTCACATGGACTCGCCTGTCCTGGGACGTCGCTCCGTCTGGGGACCCGCCTCATTAAGGGGGCGGGTCGTGCGGCGTCACAGCAACGTCACACGGCAGGCTGCCAATAGGAGCGGAGATGAGCGGGATGTAAACATCCCGCCCACCTCCTTCCTTCCGCATATCCTACGGAAGCCGCGGTGACGCCGGTAGATGTTCCTCGCTCCTGCGACTTCACACACAGTGATGTGTGCTGCCGCAGTAGCGAGGAACAACATCGGACCGTCGCGTCAGCGTAATTATGGATTACGCCGAAGCTGCACCGATCATACGATTACGACGCTTTTGCGTAAATCGAGCCTTTACACACTACGATGTCGCATGCGATGCCGGAAGTACGTCATTTTCAATTTGACCCCACCGACATCGCACCTGCGATATCATAGTGTGCAAAGCCCACCTAAGTGTGTTTCATTGTTCTTGTACCATCAGGGAGACAGAAGATCATCTATAGATTGAAACCTTTAGACGTTTTTGGTTATTTATATATTTTATTTTATGTAGGTTTTGTATATTGTATATTGTCTTATTTAGTCTCGTTTTACACTTTCCTTGTAAGCACTTGGTCCTCGTATTTACTAAAAAGTCAATAGCTTTATAAGAGTTTGACTGTTGGACAATAGGGTGTGTTTTCGGGATTCATCACGCTGTTTGTTGGAGGGGTGCTGGCTGTGTTGGGATCTGGAGAGTGTGCACTGTTGGGTGGTAATTTGCAGCCTGAGAGGAAGGTGAGTGCAAGATTGAGGGAGAGGAGATGAACAAAACCTCTCGCAGATGCAGCTACGTCGTGTGCAGAGACTGAACAGGACTTCCGGGAACAATTCAGGGTACAAACATTAGAACCAGCTGTCATGCATATATTGTAGAAGGCAGTTTACATATAGTTTTCACTTTATATTTACATTTAACAAGTCCCAGATGAAAGTAAAAAGTTTCTTTAATTTTATGAAAATTGCAAAATTGACAAATCTATGATCTTTTGTTTCATTAACACGAGTCGGTCTGGACGTTCTTCCCCAGGCACCAGCTTCCACCATTTTTAGGAGGTGGATTATTGCAGGATCTTGTCCTTTGACGCTTTCCAGATTGACAACTGGACCATGAGGACCAACAGCTCCAGCCTTCTTTACCTTTTATATCTGCAGTAAATGACCCCGATATTGGATTAGATCAATAACAATTACAACTAAAGACACAACAATGACTGATAATGTTAAAGGGAATGTTTCCTAGTACTACTATGTGCAATTCTAATAGCTCTACTTAATTGTTCCAGGGATACATTGTGTATAATAACCTAGTGCTGCACTCACTATTCTGCTGGTGCAGTCACTGTGTACATACATTACATTACCTATCCTGTACTGATCCTGAGTTATATCCTGTATTATACTCCAGAGCAGAACTCACTATTCTGCTGGTGCAGTCACTGTGTGCATACATTACATTACCTATCCTGTACTGATCCTGAGTTACCTCCTGTATTATACTCCAGAGCTGCACTCACTATTCTGCTGGTGCAGTCACTGTGTGCATACATTACATTACCTATCCTGTACTGATCCTGAGTTACATCCTGTATTATACTCCAGAGCTGCACTCTCTATTCTGCTGGTGCAGTCACTGTGTGCATACATTACATTACCTATCCTGTACTGATCCTGAGTTATATCCTGTATTATACTCCAGAGCTGCACTCACTATTCTGCTGGTGCAGTCACTGTGTACATAATTACATTACTTATCCTGATCAGTTTAATCAGATTTACAGAACTTTATCTAAAGCCTGGCTGAATCCAGCACACCCAAACTTCAATTGGTCCACTTATTTCAAAACAGGAGAACTCCCCTAAAAAATCAGCAGAATAGTGATTGCTGCTCTACAAATAGTTGTTCATGTTATGTTTCCTGAGCTACTATGGGATATTGCCCTTCTCATCCAGACAGAAAGGGAGTTCCTGGTTCTTACTTGGTCTTTCGGTCTTCTCGCATGATGGGCCGTCAGTCCCTGCCGGACACACACATCTGCATTCGTTATTGTTTAATACCGGCTCTCCATTGTTATTGCAAGGGCCACAGCGACAGGAGTTAAATTCGCTCAGGAACTCGTCATAGGCTCTCTTCAAGTTCTGCCTTTTGGTCTCAATCCCAGACAGACCCGTTAACTTCAGACCTTCATGTATAAGCTGGAGCTGAAATCAGAGAGGTGATAGATGTTACCATGAAAAATACCCACAAATTAGATTTAAGAGGTGTTACAACAGGACATTTCTCAGAGGGAATAATGGGGTGATGCCTCCTAAAGAGAAGCTAAGAAAATCAAATTAAGGTTTTTGTGTTGGCTTTTGCATTTCAGAGTGCAACAGTTTTTTGTCACCAGCTGAAATCTATCATTAATTAAAAAGCAATTCTGCCACTCAGTGAAAAATATCAGCTGGTTCAACTGATGGGCAATAAAAAGTGCTAAACAAGAAACATCTCATGATGGGTAAAACCAGTGAGCTGTCTCAAGACCTTTCCAACCTTATTGTTGAAAAACATACTGATGGCATTGCTTACAGAATTTCTAAACTACTGAAGGTTCCAGTGAGCGCTGTTGGGGGGGCACAATCTGGAGGAGATAAAGCATAATTTCACCATAAACTGACTACGACCAGGTGCTCCCCAAAAAATTTCAGACAGACGAGTGAAAAGAAATAATAGAAGAGTTGTCCAATAGCCAAGGATCTCCTGTGGATAGCTACAGAAAGACCTGGAATCAGCAGGTAGAATTGTTTCAAAGAAAACAATAAGTAAGTCACTCACACTGCATGGCCTGTATGCACGCTCCTGTATGCACGCTCACCATGCAAGACTCCATTACTGAACAAAAAGCAAGTTCAAGAGCATTGAAACTTTGCTCAAGAACAGACAACCCAGTGAAATACTGGAGAATATAGTCTGGTCATACAAAACCAAAATTGAACTCTTTGGAGGCCATAATGCACACTATGTTTGGAGGCCAAAAGGCAAATCACCCCCAAAACACCAACAACAGTGAAGTGTGAAGGTGAGAACATCATGGTGTGGGGCTGATTTTTCTGAAACACACAACCATGGAAACTCTCAACTGGTTTCAGAGAAAAAAATAAATCTGCTAGTATGGCCGAACCGAGCACCGGAGCTGAATCCAATAGTACATTTATGGAAGGAGCTAAAGGGTTCTTTACACGCTGCGACATCAGTAACGATATATCGTCGGGGTCACGGTGTTTGTGACGCACATCCGGCGCCGTTAGCGACATCGCAGCGTGTGAAAGCTAGGAGCGACGATAACCGATCGCAAAAACGGCAAAAATCGTTCATCGTTGACACGTCGCTCCTTTACCAAATATCGGTGATGGTGCATGACGCAGGTTGTTCGTCGTTCCTGCGGCAGCACACATCGCTATGTGTGACACTGCAGGAGCGACGAACATCTCCTTACCTGCGTCCACCGGCAATGAGGAAGGAAGGAGGTGGGCAGCATTTTCCGCCCGCTCATCTCCGCGCCCTCCTCTGCTATTGGACGGCTGTTTTGTGACATCGCTGTGACGCCGAACGCACCTCACCCTTGAAGGAGGGATTGTTCGGCAGCAACAGCGATGTCGCAGAACAGGTATGTGCGTGTGACGCTGCCATAGCGATAATGTTCGCTACGGCAGCAATCACTATATATCGCACCGACGGGGGCGGGTGCTATCGCGCACAACATCGGTAGCAATTGCTAGCGATGTCGCAGCGTGTAAAGCACCCTTAAAGCTCAGAGTTCATACAAGGAGCCAGGATCTGCAGGATGTGAAGAGTGTTTGTGTGGAAACATGGGTCAAAATCCACCTGAGCAATGCAGGCCACTAATTTCTCCATACAGGAGCAGTCTTGAACCTTCAGGATTAACAAAGCCTTTTGTACGAAGTATTAACTACATTTCAGTGTGTTCAATACTTGATGACTGCATCATTTCTCATTATTACACATAATGTATGGACATCTATGGTTTGATTTCTTTGCCTGTGTGGATTGGATGTGTTGTTACAGACATCTAGTGAGAAATTTGTCTATAGCACCTTTAAAAATATATTTACTTAATGTTAATCTTAATTGCTGTAAGAAAAAACAACTATTGGGGTGAACCCCAAAATGCAATCTACCTCCAATAGGTAGATATGGCCGAAATTTATCCACAACAGATCTCACAGTGACTCCGTCTGCATTGCTATAGTCAATAGTCCCATTGACAGATGCGCCCAAGCCCAGTTTTGTTTTGTGGGGGGTTCAGAAGTAAGCCCCAATGGGGACACTGCACGTAGGAGAAAACACTATGTTTAATCCCCCTATAGGTACATTATAATTTTTCTTTGTCCTACCTCATATTCAACGACAGCCGGATTATATTTCAGAGATCTTCCCCAATGGCGATAAGTGCCGGCCCTCATTACATTCATCAGCCCTCCGACTGACCCCGTGTCCCCTCCTTTCACATGAGTGAGGACGTCCTTTATCACACTCTCACTTCCGCCGCCCGCTAAAAATCAAAAAGGGAAAGTTTACCCTTATATACTATACATTAGAGTCCATGGCTATATCTATATAAATTCACCATATTGTAATGCGATGACAGCGGAGTTCCCCTTAGCTTGCACTCAATAGAGGTTAGCAACAGCAGCGCACACTCCTCAACATTCAAATTGCAACACAAAGAAGTAGAAGTGATGAAAATTGCCTAAATGTGCTCCAATGGCTGCAGCGTCTCCAGACTTGTCTCCATTGCGCACATCGAGGGACGTCATTGGTCGGTGATTACACAGGAGCTGCCAGCAGTGGATCTTGATGACTTGGCCAAGTGCATTCAACAAGGCAGAACCTCCACAAATGACCATTGATAGTAGCTGAGGCTGGAGGTGCTGGGATTTCTGCACGTGGCACTCATAGTCCATGCTGAATATATTGAGAGGTTTTGAATCATTTGCAGATCAGGAACATCTCCTTAGGCCCTGTGCGCACTTGCCGGTTTTTGCTGCATGTTTCGCTGCAGAAAATGTTCATAACATCTCTGCAGTGATTCACCAGAAAATCCTATGGGGGAAAAAATTGCTGTGCGCACTAGGTGGATTTTGACAGCTGCATGTTTTGCTGCGGGATTCCCGCAGCAAAAACAATTGCATGTCACTTCTTTTCCGCATGTCGCTGCAGGATTTCACTCCATTGACTGTAATGTAAACATGAAATCCCGCAGGGGATAACGCAGGCAGCAAATTCTGTGCGGTTCATTGCGTTTTCCTGCGTTATTCCCTGCGGTATTTCGCGTTATCGGGACATAATGCGGTAAACACACAGCAGCAGCCCGGTATTCTCAGGCTGGGAGGGCGAGGGGCTGGGTTAATGCCCCCCCCACCCCTCCTGCAGCCGAGAATATCAGTCTGCAGCTGCCCCGGGACTGTCGCATCCATTATGTGGCAGTCCCTGAGTGTCCCGGCTCTTCCCAATTGCCGTGTTGCGGTGGCAATTCGGGGTAATAACGAGTTAATGGCAGCGGATCGCCGCCACTAAGTCCGGGCTTAATCATGGCAGCATCTATGAGACAGCTTTCATGATTAACCCGTAAGTAAAGTGAATAAACACACACACACCGAAAAAATCCCTTATTTTAAATAAAACACAAAAAAAAGCCCCTCTTTCACCCCTTTTATTAACCCATCCCAACACACAGCTCCGGCGTAATCCACCGAGGTCCTACGACGCTTGCAGACTGATCCAGCCGCGACTGACACACTGCACTGAATGCAGCCTCGCAACGAGACTGCAGAGGTAATTACAGGTCATTTCTCACGGTCGGTAATGTGAATACACTACCGCTCGGGAGAACTGCAGTATGTCTTCACAGGAACTCATCTATTGATTGATCTGTCCTCTATCTATTGATTATCTATCCCTCTATCTATCTATCTATCCCTCTATGTAGTCTTCTATTTATCTATCTATCCATTATCTATGTATGTATCTATCTATCCATTATCTATGTATCCATCTCAGAAGGAAATGACTTTTTTTTTTCAATGTGCTTTATTGCATTGAATGCATTAAAATACATGTACCAACCTGCGGAAAAACCGCACCAAAACGCATGCGGATTTCGGTGCTGGTTTTTTTTGTGTTTTTTTTCCGCGGGTGCGGAAATCTTTCAGTGCTTGCGGAATTTTCTTAAGAAAATTCCATTTTCTAGTGCGCACAGGGCCTTAATGTCTCAGTTTTTACTTTCTGGTGTTGCGATTTCAATGTTGAGGAGTGTATATGATTTGTGCGTTGTAGAGCTAAGCTATATTCTTTGGATATCTATTAAGCACACTTGTGTTTGTACTTCGCTACTCTGTTTCAATACTTGTATTACTTCCATTCTGATTGGTCCAATTGTTATCAATGGCTGTTACTATTTACACTATATGGGGAGTTGTCTGACTAGGTGGTCCCAATATATCATCTACCCTTTGAGGGGTTCTGTTTTGGTTTTTTTTTTAAACATCCTGCGTATGTTTGATATTTTAATCAATTTTAATATCTAATAAAAATTAAATTGTTATTTCCGGTTGCATATGTTGGTTGTGTCTCATTTACTATTATACTTTGATACATGAACCCCAGGGACTGCAGTAATAGAAAGGTCACACATAATGTATCAGATTTTACCTCCAGACATTTTTTCCATTTTGCTGCAGCTTTTGCTTTTTATTTTCAAAGATCCCTCAAGTGTTTCATCATCTGATTGAAGAGTTAATCCAATGTGACCTCCGAAACACTCCTGGATATGTTTAAATGTGATTTCTGGAAGAAAAAAAAAGACCATTAAAGATTACCATATCAGCATATAGTCCCAGGTTGTGCCAACATAGTCCATATCACTATATACAAAAGATGTATAACTTATACCGGCTGTACATGTATAATTATAGACAGGAGATTCCCAGGTTATACCAGCTGTACATTAGTGATGAGCGAGCATGCTTGTCACTACTCGGTACTCGCACGAGTATCACTGTACTCGGGCTGCTCGGCGGGGACCGAGTAATCTCGCGATACTCGTGCTGTACTCGTGGTCTTCATCCCTGCATGTTGGCGCTCTTTTGAGAGCCAGCCCTCATGCAGGGATTGGCTGGCAGACCACTGCAATGCCACAGCCCTGTTAGTTGTGGAATTGCAGTGATTGGCCGGCCTGCACAGCGTCACCGAGCCTTTATATCGGCCGGCGCGCTGTGCTCTGCTCACAGCTATTCTGACAGTGAGTGTAGGGAGAGTGTCGCTGATTCAGGGAAAGCTTTGCGGCCCTTTATAGCTTTTTCAGTTGCAGGGCTGCAAACAGTGTGACCAAAAGTCCTTCTCAGGACTATTCTAGTTGTATACAGGCAGGCAGGGTATAGCCAGGTCGGCGTACAGTAGCAGAGTCCTTCTCAGGACTATTGTTGCTATATACAGGCAGGGTATAGCCAGGTCTGAATACAGGCTAGTGACCAGAAGAGTCCTTGTCAGGACTATTGTAGCAGTATACAGGCAGGCAGGCAGGCAGGGTAGTGGTGACCGTATACCAGCCTTCATATCTGGGGCTGGTGTACACAGTGTAAAACAGTCCAGATAGTGTCTGACTTGTCTGTACTGTAATTGTCGCTCCCCAAAAAAACCTGTTAGTAGGTTATTATTGCATCCGTGCTTGGTTTTTAAAACCGCACGTGTGTGCCTGTTGGTGGCAGCGTACAGGTGCACTGGTGTGCGTTTACCAAACTATTATATAACGCACAAGTGTAGTGTATAATACACGTCAGTCAGCAGTGGCTGATAGTGTCAGAGTTCTTAATTTTTGCTCCTAAAACCTGTGTTAGGTTATTATTGCGTCCGTGCTTGGTTTTTAAAACCGCACGTGTGTGCCTGTTGGTGGCAGCGTACAGGTGCACTGGTGTGCGTTTACCAAACTATTATATAACGCACAAGTGTAGTGTATAATACACGTCAGTCAGCAGTGGCTGATAGTGTCAGAGTTCTTAATTTTTGCTCCTAAAACCTGTGTTAGGTTATTATTGCGTCCGTGCTTGGTTTTTAAAACCGCACGTGTGTGCCTGTTGGTGGCAGCGTACAGGTGCACTGGTGTGCGTTTACCAAACTATTATATAACGCACAAGTGTAGTGTATAATACACGTCAGTCAGCAGTGGCTGATAGTGTCAGAGTTCTTAATTTTTGCTCCTAAAACCTGTGTTAGGTTATTATTGCGTCCGTGCTTGGTTTTTAAAACCGCACGTGTGTGCCTGTTGGTGGCAGCGTACAGGTGCACTGGTGTGCGTTTACCAAACTATTATATAACGCACAAGTGTAGTGTATAATACACGTCAGTCAGCAGTGGCTGATAGTGTCAGAGTTCTTAATTTTTGCTCCTAAAACCTGTGTTAGGTTATTATTGCGTCCGTGCTTGGTTTTTAAAACCGCACGTGTGTGCCTGTTGGTGGCAGCGTACAGGTGCACTGGTGTGCGTTTACCAAACTATTATATAACGCACAAGTGTAGTGTATAATACACGTCAGTCAGCAGTGGCTGATAGTGTCAGAGTTCTTAATTTTTGCTCCTAAAACCTGTGTTAGGTTATTATTGCGTCCGTGCTTGGTTTTTAAAACCGCACGTGTGTGCCTGTCGGTGGCAGCGTACAGGTGCACTTGTGTGCAATTTCCAGAAACTTTGATATAACGCACAAGTAGTGAATATACACGTCAGCAGTGCACAGCATTGCAAAATGCGCAAGGGCATTGGCAAGGAACAAGGAAGTGGACGTGATGGTGGTGCAGGCAGAGGCCGAGGTCGTGGGCAAGCTCTAATTTCGCCACAACAAAGGGCCACATCTAGTCGCTCGCACGTCCTGTCCCAAATTCTTGGGGACCGCAGCAGTACACCGCTCTTGAACCAAGACCAGTGTCAACAGGTTGTTAGTTGGATAGCGGATAATGCTTCCAGTCAGATTGGCACCACCACAAACACTCTGTCTTCCACACGGTCAAGTGTCAGTAGCCGTGATACTGCACCGCACATTTCTGAACCTGATCCTCCTTCCTACCACCAGGCTGAGTACACGTCCTCCTCGGACATTAATGATCCCACACTTGGACACTCGGAAGAGCTGTTCACGTTTCCATTCACACATTCTGGCCTCTCGCCAGCTCATATTGAAGTGGGTCATGAGGAGATCGTCTGTACAGATGGCCAAATATTTGAGCAGCCACGTTCTCACGAAGTTGGCAACGTGTCTCAACAAGTGGTGGACGATGATGAGACACAATTGTCAGCAAGTCAGGAGGAGGAGCAGGGTGCGGAAGAGGAAGACGACGTGGTGGATGATCCAGTAACTGACCCAACCTGGCAGGAGGATATGCAGAGCGAGGACAGCAGTGCACAGGGGGAGGGAGGCGTAGCATCACAACAGGCAGTAAGAAGCAGGGTGGTGGCCCCAGGCAGAAGTCAGGCAACCGTTCCCCGGAACAACACGACGACACAAGGTGCCTGTCCAAATGTTAGGTCTTCACGAGTCTGGCAGTTTTTTAAGTTGGATCCAGATGATTCAAAAAAGGCCATTTGCAACACCTGCCGTGCCAGCATCAGCAGGGGTACCAAAACTAGCAGCCTGACCACCACCAGCATGATCAGGCACATGTCAGCCAAGCACCCGACTTTGTGGGAAGTACAACAGAGTCGAGGAGCAGTGCTTGCTGATGTCACTGCTACGTCTTCGCTGGTTGTGCATGCGAGCCAATCCTCTGTCCATGCTGCCTGCGAACAAGCCTCCTCCACTCCTGCACCTACAGTTGCCTACGCAGAAAGAACACCATCATCAAGCACGTCCTTGTCCCAGCGCAGCGTTCAGTTATCCATTCAGCAAACCTTTGAACGCAGGCGCAAATACACTGCCAACACCCCACATGCCACAGTTCTAAATGCTAACATTTCGCGACTGCTTGCGCTGGAAATGTTGCCTTTTAGGCTGGTGGAGACAGAAGCATTCCGTGACCTGATGGCGGCAGCTGTCCCACGTTACTCGGTCCCCAGCCGCCACTATTTCTCCCGGTGTGCCGTCCCCGCGTTGCATAACCACGTGTCACAAAACATCACACGTGCCCTGAACAACGCTGTTTCACCCAAGGTCCACCTAACCACAGACACGTGGACAAGTGCTTGTGGGCAAGGCCGCTACATCTCGTTGACGGCACACTGGGTTAATATTGTGGAAGCTGGGACCCAGTCTGAGCGAGGGACGCAACACGTCCTTCCCACACCAAGGTTTGCAGGCCCTACCTCAGTCAGTGTTTCACCCACACTCTACAGCTCCGGAATGTCATGCTCTTCAGCCTCCTCCTCCTCCTGCGCATCCTCATCCACTGTGCCCTCCACACCAGTCACAAGCTGGAAGCACTGCAGCACTGCCTCGGCGAAGCGGCAACAGGCTGTGCTGAAGCTAATCTGCATAGGTGACAAACCCCACAATGCAGAAGAGCTGTGGACAGCTCTGAAACAGCAGGCAGATCACTGGCTCACACCTCTGAACCTAAAGCCAGGAAAGGTCGTTTGTGACAATGGCCGGAACCTGGTGGCGGCTTTGAGGCGAGGCCAGCTGACACATGTTCCATGCGTGGCCCATGTGCTCAACCTCGTGGTTCAGCGGTTTATAAAGTCATACCCAGAGCTGTCTGATCTGCTGGTAAAAGTTCGCCGCCTGTCTGCACATTTTCGAAAGTCACCTACTGCTTCAGCCGGCCTTGCCGGCTTTCAGCGCCGTTTGCATCTTCCGGCTCACAGACTGGTGTGTGATGTCCCCACGCGTTGGAATTCAACTCTGCACATGTTGGTCAGGATATGTGAGCAGAAGAGGGCAGTTGTTGAGTACCTGCATCACCTAAGCCGTCGGGAAATGGGTCAAACTCCACACATAACACCTGAGGAGTGGAGATGGATGTCAGACCTATGTACCATCCTCCAAAACTTTGAGGACTCCACCAAGATGGTGAGTGGTGATGACGCCATTATTAGCGTCACCATACCGCTACTCTGCCTTCTAAAACGGTCCCTGCTGAAAAACAAACATGATGCATTGCAGGCGGAGCGCGATGAGTTGCAGCAAGAAACAGTAGTGGGTGTGGGTGATAACACACAGCCCAGCCTCGTCTCATCACAACGTGCAGTGGAGGACTATGACGAGGAGGAGGATGAAGACATGGAGCAACTCTCCGGCCAAATTGAGGATATGACATGCACACCAGTCATATCCTCGATTCAGCGTGGCTGGCCAGAGGACAGGGTAGATGAGGAGGAGGAGGAGGAGGAGGAGGAGGAGGAGGAGGACAGCATGTTCAGTCATCTTGTTGGTCAGGCTACTGAAGTCCTGGCTGTTAAGAGTCTGGCGCACATGGCTGACTTTATGGTAAGCTGCCTGTCTCGTGACCCTCGCGTTAAGAACATCTTGGCCGACAATCATTACTGGTTGGTAACACTGTTAGACCCACGCTACAAGGAGAACTTTTTGTCTCTTATTCCCGTGGAGGAGAGGTCAACCAAAATGCAGCAGTTTCGGAAGGCCATACTCACGGAAGTAGGCAAAGCATTCCCCTCACAAAACGCTAGCGGCATAGGTCAGGAATCAGTGGACAACCGAGGCGTACAGCCGAGAGAGGCACAAGTCCAATCCGCCAGAGGTAGGGGAACAGTCTTTAAGATGTGGGACAGTTTTCTCAGCCCCTCACGTACCACAGCCCCTGAGGTGCGGGGTAGTGCCACAAGAAATCCTAAGTTTGCCCAGATGCTGAAGGAGTACCTTGCAGATCGAACAACTGTACTCCGACATTCCTCTGTGCCTTACAATTATTGGGTATCCAAGCTGGACACGTGGCATGAATTGGCTCTCTACGCCTTGGAAGTCCTGGCCTGCCCTGCTGCTAGCGTTTTGTCAGAGCGTGTTTTTAGTGCCGCAGGTGGAATCATTACAGATAAACGCACCCGCCTGTCAACTGAAAATGCTGACAGGCTGACTCTGATAAAGATGAACAAGGGTTGGATTGGGCCAGACTTCACCACACCACCAGCAAATGAGAGCGGAATTTAAAGTTTGCCATGTACCTCCACTCACCCATGGGTACACTTCTCGACTTTGGATAATCGCTGGACTGCTCCTCCTTCTCCTCATGCGCCATCATGATGACCGTTACAATAGTTAGGTCTTTGTTTCAGGTATACCCCCAGTGGTAAATTTTTTCGCCCATTCTTTGCAGAATGGACATTACAACGACAGGAGACCCGCTCCTTTGCAATGGGAACAATGTTTTGAGGCCCTCATGCACGTCTCTACCCAGGGACAACGTGTAGCCTCCCAATTTTTGGCTGCCCTGCCTAAGGGCTATACTGAAATACACCCACTTCCTTAAAATGGACACTTAATGTTTTGAGGCCCTCATGCACGTCTCTACCCAGGGACAACGTGTAGCCTCCCAATTTTTGGCTGCCCTGCCTAAGGGCTATACTATAATACACCCACTTCCTTAAAATGGACACTTAATGTTTTGAGGCCCTCATGCACGTCTCTACCCAGGGACAATGTGGAGCCTCCCAATTTTTGGCTGCCCTGGCAAAGGGCTATACTGAAATAGACCCACTTCCTTACAATGGGCACTTCAGGTTTAAAGGCCATCATGCACGTCTCTACCCAGGGACAATGTGGAGCCTCCCAATTTTTGGCTGCCCTGCCTAAGGGCTATACTGAAATACACCCACTTCCTTAAAATGGACACTTAATGTTTTGAGGCCCTCATGCACGTCTCTACCCAGGGACAATGTGGAGCCTCCCAATTTTTGGCTGCCCTGGCAAAGGGCTATACTGAAATAGACCCACTTCCTTACAATGGGCACTTCAGGTTTAAAGGCCATCATGCACGTCTCTACCCAGGGACAATGTGGAGCCTCCCAATTTTTGGCTGCCCTGCCTAAGGGCTATACTATAATACACCCACTTCCTGACAATGGACACTTAATGTTTTGAGGCCCTCATGCACGTCTCTACCCAGGGACAATGTGGAGCCTCCCAATTTTTGGCTGCCCTGGCAAAGGGCTATACTGAAATAGACCCACTTCCTTACAATGGGCACTTCAGGTTTAAAGGCCATCATGCACGTCTCTATCCAGGGACAATGTGGAGCCTCCCAATTTTTGGCTGCCCTGCCTAAGGGCTATACTATAATACACCCACTTCCTGACAATGGACACTTAATGTTTTGAGGCCCTCATGCACGTCTCTACCCAGGGACAATGTGGAGCCTCCCAATTTTTGGCTGCCCTGGCAAAGGGCTATACTGAAATAGACCCACTTCCTTACAATGGGCACTTCAGGTTTAAAGGCCATCATGCACGTCTCTATCCAGGGACAATGTGGAGCCTCCCAATTTTTGGCTGCCCTGCCTAAGGGCTATACTATAATACACCCACTTCCTGACAATGGACACTTAATGTTTTGAGGCCCTCATGCACGTCTCTACCCAGGGACAATGTGGAGCCTCCCAATTTTTGGCTGCCCTGGCAAAGGGCTATACTGAAATAGACCCACTTCCTTACAATGGGCACTTCAGGTTTAAAGGCCATCATGCACGTCTCTACCCAGGGACAATGTGGAGCCTCCCAATTTTTGGCTGCCCTGCCTAAGGGCTATACTATAATACACCCACTTCCTGACAATGGACACTTAATGTTTTGAGGCCCTCATGCACGTCTCTACCCAGGGACAATGTGGAGCCTCCCAATTTTTGGCTGCCCTGGCAAAGGGCTATACTGAAATAGACCCACTTCCTTACAATGGGCACTTCAGGTTTAAAGGCCATCATGCACGTCTCTATCCAGGGACAATGTGGAGCCTCCCAATTTTTGGCTGCCCTGCCTAAGGGCTATACTGAAATACACCCACTTCCTTAAAATGGACACTTAATGTTTTGAGGCCCTCATGCACGTCTCTACCCAGGGACAATGTGGAGCCTCCCAATTTTTGGCTGCCCTGGCAAAGGGCTATACTGAAATAGACCCACTTCGTTACAATGGGCACTTCAGGTTTAAAGGCCATCATGCACGTCTCTACCCAGGGACAATGTGGAGCCTCCCAATTTTTGGCTGCCCTGGCAAAGGGCTATACTGAAATAGACCCACTTCCTTACAATGGGCACTTCAGGTTTAAAGGCCATCATGCACGTCTCTACCCAGGGACAATGTGGAGCCTCCCAATTTTTGGCTGCCCTGCCTAAGGGCTATACTATAATACACCCACTTCCTGACAATGGACACTTAATGTTTTGAGGCCCTCATGCACGTCTCTACCCAGGGACAATGTGGAGCCTCCCAATTTTTGGCTGCCCTGGCAAAGGGCTATACTGAAATAGACCCACTTCCTTACAATGGGCACTTCAGGTTTAAAGGCCATCATGCACGTCTCTACCCAGGGACAATGTGGAGCCTCCCAATTTTTGGCTGCCCTGCCTAAGGGCTATACTATAATACACCCACTTCCTGACAATGGACACTTAATGTTTTGAGGCCCTCATGCACGTCTCTACCCAGGGACAATGTGGAGCCTCCCAATTTTTGGCTGCCCTGGCAAAGGGCTATACTGAAATAGACCCACTTCCTTACAATGGGCACTTCAGGTTTAAAGGCCATCATGCACGTCTCTACCCAGGGACAATGTGGAGCCTCCCAATTTTTGGCTGCCCTGGCAAAGGGCTATACTGAAATAGACCCACTTCCTTACAATGGGCACTTCAGGTTTAAAGGCCATCATGCACGTCTCTACCCAGGGACAATGTGGAGCCTCCCAATTTTTGGCTGCCCTGCCTAAGGGCTATACTATAATACACCCACTTCCTGACAATGGACACTTAATGTTTTGAGGCCCTCATGCACGTCTCTACCCAGGGACAATGTGGAGCCTCCCAATTTTTGGCTGCCCTGGCAAAGGGCTATACTGAAATAGACCCACTTCCTTACAATGGGCACTTCAGGTTTAAAGGCCATCATGCACGTCTCTACCCAGGGACAATGTGGAGCCTCCCAATTTTTGGCTGCCCTGCCTAAGGGCTATACTATAATACACCCACTTCCTGACAATGGACACTTAATGTTTTGAGGCCCTCATGCACGTCTGTATGCAGGGGCATTGGTGAACCTCACAATTTAGGACTGCCCTGGCAAAGGAAAATACTACAAAGACTCACTTCCTCAAAATGGGCACATTAGACTCAAGAGGCCTTCATGTACGTCTCTTCTCAGGGACATCGGAGTGCCACACAATGTTTTCACGTAAAATCTTTCATGTATTGATCTCAAAAAGTAACATACACCAGCTCTATCTCACTATTGGGTATGTGCCCTTAACATTTCCGCCATGAAAAATCATTTTGGGGTCATTTTGGAAGGTTTTCTGGTGAGTCCGTAAAAATGGCGTAAAACGCGGACAAAATTGTTCACAGCTGTGACTTTAGAGTGATAAATGCTTCAAGGGGTCTTCCCCATGCTGTTGCCATGTCATTTGAGCACTCTTCTGAGACTTTTGTGACATTTTTAGGGTTTCTCCATGCTGCCGGGAGGTCATTTCACAAAAATACTCGGGTCTCCCATAGGATAACATTGGGCTCGTTGCTCGGGCCGAGTACACGAGTATCTTGGGAGGCTCGGCCCGAGCTTCGAGCACCCGAGCTTTTTAGTACTCGCTCATCACTACATATATAATTATATACAGGAGATGCCCAGGTTATACCAGCTGTACATATATAATTATATACAGAAGATGCCCAGGTTATACCAGCTGTACATATATAATTATATACAGGAGATGCCCAGATTATACCAGCTGTACATATATAATTATATACAGGAGATGCCCAGGTTATACCAGCTGTACATATATAATTATATACAGGAGATGCCCAGGTTATACCAGCTGTACATATATAATTATATACAGGAGATGCCCAGGTTATACCAGCTGTACATATATAATTATATACAGGAGATACCCAGGTTATACCAGCTGTACATATATAATTATATACAGAAGATGCCCAGGTTATACCAGCTGTACATATATAATTATATACAGGGGATGCCCAGGTTATACCGGCTGTACATATATAATTATATACAGGAGATGCCCAGGTTATACCAGCTGTACATATATAATTATATACAGAAGGTGCCCAGGTTATACCAGCTGTACATATATAATTATAGACAGGAGATGCCCAGGTTATACCGGCTGTACATATATAATTATATACAGGAGATGCCCAGGGTATACCGGCTGTACATATATAATTATATACAGGAGATGTCCAGGTTATACCAGCTGTACATATATAATTATATACAGGAGATGCCCAGGGTATACCGGCTGTACATATATAATTATATACAGGAGATGCCCAGGTTATACCAGCTGTACATATATAATTATATACAGGAGATGCCCAGGTTATACCAGCTGTACATATATAATTATATACAGGTGATACCCAGGTTATACCAGCTGTACATATATAATTATATACAGGAGATGCCCAGGTTATACCAGCTGTACATATATAATTATACAGGGGATGCCCATATTATACCAGCTGTACATATATAATTATATACAGGGGATGCCCAGGTTATACCAGCTGTACATATATAATTATATACAGAAGATGCCCAGGTTATACCAGCTGTACATATATAATTATATACAGAAGATGCCCAGGTTATACCGGCTGTACATATATAATTATATACAGGAGATGCCCAGGTTATACCAGCTGTACATATATAATTATATACAGGAGATGCCCAGGTTATACCAGCTGTACATATATAATTATATACAGGAGATGCCCAGGTTATACCGGCTGTACATATATAATTATATACAGGGGATGCCCAGGTTATACCGGCTGTACATATATAATTATATACAGGAGATGCCCAGGTTATACCAGCTGTACATATATAATTATATACAGGAGATGCCCAGGTTATACCAGCTGTACATATATAATTATATACAGGAGATGCCCAGGTTATACCAGCTGTACATATATGATTATATACAGGAGATGCCCAGGTTATACCAGCTGTACATATATAATTATATACAGGAGATGCCCAGGTTATACCGGCTGTACATATATAATTATATACAGGAGATGCCCGGGTTATACCGGCAATACATATATAATTATATACAGGAGATGCCCGGGTTATACCGGCTGTACATATATAATTATATACAGGAGATACCCAGGTTATACCAGCTGTACATATATAATTATATACAGGAGATGCCCAGGTTATACCAGCTGTACATATATAATTATATACAGGCGATGCCCAGGTTATACCGGCTGTACATATATAATTATATACAGGAGATGCCCAGGTTATACCGGCTGTACATATATAATTATATACAGGAGATGCCCAGGTTATACCGGCTGTACATATATAATTATATACAGGAGATGCCCAGGTTATACCGGCTGTACATATATAATTATATACAGGAGATGCCCAGGTTATACCGGCTGTACATATATAATTATATACAGGAGATGCCCAGGTTATACCGGCTGTACATATATAATTATATACAGGCGATGCCCAGGTTATACCAGCTGTACATATATAATTATATACAGGAGATGCCCAGGTTATACCAGCTGTACATATATAATTATATACAGGAGATGCCCAGGTTATACCAGCTGTACATATATAATTATATACAGGAGATGTCCAGGTTATACCGGCTGTACATATATAATTATATACAGGAGATGCCCAGGTTATACCGGCTGTACATATATAATTATATACAGGAGATGCCCAGGTTATACCAGCTGTACATATATAATTATATACAGGAGATGCCCGGGTTATACCGGCTGTACATATATAATTATATACAGGAGATGCCCAGGTTATACCAGCTGTACATATATAATTATATACAGGAGATACCCAGGTTATACCAGCTGTACATATATAATTATATACAGGAGATGCCCAGGTTATACCAGCTGTGCATATATAATTATATACAGGAGATGCCCAGGTTATACCAGCTGTACATATATAATTATATACAGGAGATACCCAGGTTATACCAGCTGTACATATATAATTATATACAGGAGATGCCCAGGTTATACCAGCTGTACATATATAATTATATACAGGAGATACCCAGGTTATACCAGCTGTACATATATAATTATATACAGGAGATGCCCAGGTTATACCGGCTGTACATATATAATTATATACAGGAGATGCCCAGGTTATACCGGCTGTACATATATAATTATATACAGGAGATGTCCAGGTTATACCAGCTGTACATATATAATTATATACAGGAGATGCCCAGGTTATACCGGCTGTACATATATGATTATATACAGGAGATGCCCAGGTTATACCAACATTCTCTATAACATTATATACAAGATTATGTAGACCTATGTAAGATATTAGTTTTTCGATGTTTGTGGTATACGTTCTTGGTATATACTGTACTTGTTATAGTGTATTACCTTCTCTTTTCATAACGTTACTGTCTAATACAATGACAGTATCCAAGATGCCACCAAGGGTGCCAGAGGTTACAAAGTGAGTGCCATAATCATTAATGAACCTGGCATAGAGGCCGTAGTCATAATTATCAGGAAGCTCCATTAGTGACAGTAACATGTCCTCATCCAACACTAGGGGACTTCTTTTGATCCGAAAACGAGCCGTCTGGACTTTAGTGTTCATGCGTACAAACTGAAGATTCTTTTAAGAAAATAAAAGCAAAACACAAATAAAAACTGACCAGCACCGTCTAACAGAATAAAGCAAGTGTGAACAGGTGCAAACTGCTATGACTGCAAAATCTACAAACAAACTGGCCAAGTGATGAGAGCCCAGCAGCCATGACAAGGCTGATTGAACCCTAAGCCTAATATTTATACAAAGCCTACAAATTGTCTTCATTTAGAAGTATATATTTTATATGACAATGTATCCCAATTTCATATATGCAATGTTTGCATATCTTAGCGCTTACAGAGGTTGGGGTTTTCTTTTATTTGTAGTGAGTAGATAGAGTGAAGGAAATAATTATTTGATCCGTTGCTGATCGTGTAAGTTTGCCCACTGACAAAGACATGAACAGTCTATCTTAAGGGTAGGTTACAGTGAGAGATAGAATATCTAAAATAAAATCCAGAAAATCACATTGTATAAATTCTATAAATGTATTTGCATTTTGTAGAGAGTAATAAGTATTTGATCCGCTACCAACCATTAAGAGTTCTTGCTCCTGCAGACACTTAGCCGCTCCTAATCAACTCCTTACCTGCATTACAGGTGTGGTCTTACATTGCCCCCTGTATAAAGACTCCTGTCCACAGACTCCATTAATCAGTCAGACTCTAACCTCTACAACACGGGCGACCACAAAGCTTTCTAAGGATGTCAGGGACAAGACCATAGACCTGCACGAGGCTGGAATGGGCGACAAAACCATAAGTAAGACGCTGGGGGAGAAGGAGACGACTGTTGGTGCAATAGTAAGAAAATGGAAGAAATACAAAATGACTGTCAATCCATGCAAAATCTCACCTCGTGGAGTATCCAGGATCATGAGGAAGGTGAGAGATCAGCCTAAAACTACACGCGGGGAACTTGTAAATGATCTCAAGGCAGCTGGGACCACTGTTACCAAGAAAACCATTGGTAACACATTACACTGTAATGGATGAAAATCCTGCAGTACCCGCAAGCCCCACTACTCAAGAAGGCCCACGTGCAGCCGGGCCGTCTGAAGGAGGCCCACGTGCAGCCGGGCCGTCTGAAGGAGGCCCACATGCAGCCGGGCCGTCTGAAGGAGGCCCACGTGCAGCCGGGCCGTCTGAAGGAGGCCCATGTGCAGCCGGGCCGTCTGAAGAAGGCCCACGTGCAGCCGGGCCGTCTGAAGAAGGCCCACGTGCAGCCGGCCCTTCTGAAGAAGGCCCACGTGCAGCCGGGCCGTCTGAAGAAGGCCCATCTGAAATTAGCCAATGAATACCTGGATGATTCTGAGAGTGATGGAGAAGGTGTTGTGGTCAGATGAAACAAAAATTGAGCTCTTGAGAAATGCTGCCTATGACCCAAAGAACACCATCCCCACTGTCAAGAATGAAACTGGAAACATTACGTTTTGGGGGTGTTTCTCTGCTAAGCTCACAGGACTACTTCACCGCATCAATGGAATAATGGTTGGAGCCATGTACCGTAAGATCCTGAGTGACAACTTCCTTCCCTTCACCAGCACATTAAAAATGGGTTGTGGCTGGGTCTTCTAGCACAAAAATGATCTAAAACATACAGCCAAAGCAACAAAGGAGTGGCTCAAAAAGAAGTACATTAAGATCATGGAGAGGCCTAACCAGACTCCAGACCTTAATCCCATAGGAAACTTATTGAAGGATCTGAAGCTCCGAGGTGCCAAGCGACAGCCTCAAAATCTTGATTCAGAGATGATTTGCAAAGAGGAGTGGAGCAAAATTCCTCCTGACAGGTGCGCAAACCTCATCATCAACTACAAAAAGCGTCTGATTGCTGAGCTGCCAACAAGGGAACGGCCACCAAGAATTAAGTCGTGTTTGCCAGAGGGATCAAATACTTATTTTTCTCTGCAAAATGCAAATAAATTTATATAATTTACACAATGTGATTTTCTGATAGATAGATAGATAGAGGGATAGATAGATAGATAGATAGATAGAGGGATAGATAGATAGATAGATAGATAGATAGATAGATAGATAGATAGATAGATAGAGGGATAGATAGATAGATAGATAGATAGATAGATAGATAGATAGATAGATAGATAGATAGATAGATAGATAGATAGATAGATAGAGGGATAGATAGATAGATAGATAGATAGATAGATAGAGGGATAGATAGATAGATAGATAGAGGGATAGATAGATAGATAGATAGATAGATAGATAGATAGATAGATAGATAGAGGGATAGATAGATAGATGGAATTTTACAATGATTTACCTTTGCTGTATATGATGTGATATTATTCAGGAAATCTGTTTCCTTATTATAGTTGAACCCCACTTCTAAGCCAGCTGGAGATTCAGCGGGCTTTACAGTGAGGGTAAATCCTCCGCCAGAGGATCCTCCTTTTCTAACGGCATTGAGCAGATCTTTAGAGTCTTCATAGATCTCAAAGGACATCCCACTATCTGCTCGGGCCTAGGGAAGAAAGCAAAAGAAGAAAACCAAACCTATCCATATAACCTATGCGTATTCCCATCCACTGACAAGCTTGGGATCTATGGAGCCCACTGGCTGCAGGACATTTAAGATGTCGCAAACATGGAATGCCTCTAAAATGGTCTAGAATGTCCCTAAAATTGTCTAGAATGTCCCTAAAATTGTCTGGAATGCCTCTAAAATTGTCTGGAATGCCCCTAAAATTGTCTGGAAGGTCCCTACAATTGCTGGAATGCCCCTAAAATTGCATGGAATGCCCATAAAATTGCATGGAATGCCCCTAAAAGTGTCTGGAATGCCCCTAAAATTGCCTGCAATTCCCCTAAAATTGTCTAGAATGCCACTAAAATTGCCTGGAATGCCCCTAAAATTGTCTAGAATGCCCCTAAAATTGCCTGGAATGCCCCAAAAATTGCCTGGAATGTCCCTAAAATTGCCTGGAATGCCCCTAAAATTGCCTGCAATTCCCCTAAAATTGCCTAGAATGCCCCTAAAATTGTCTGAAATGCCCCTAAAAATTGCCTGGAATGCCCCTAAAATTGCCTGGAATGCCCCTAAAATTGCCTGGAATGCCCCTAAAATTGTCTAGAATGCCCCTAAAATTGTCTGAAATGCCCCTAAAAATTGCCTGGAATGCCCCTAAAATTGCCTGGAATGCTCCTAAAATTGTCTGGAATGCCCCTAAAATTGTCTGGAATGCCCCTGAAATTGTCTGGAATGCCCCTGAAATTGTCTGGAATGCCCCTGAAATTGCCTGGAATGCCCCTAAAATTGCCTGGAATGCTCCTAAAATTGCCTGCAATTCCCCTAAAATTGTCTAGAATGCTTCTAAAATTGCCTAAAATGCCCCTAAAATTGCCTGGAATGCCCCTAAAATTTGTCTGGAATGCCCCTAAAATTGTATGGAATGCCCCTAAAATTGTATGGAATGCCCCTAAAATTGTATGGAATGCCCCTAAAATTGTCTAGAATGCTTCTAAAATTGTCTGGAATGTCCCTTAAAAATTGTATTGAATACCCCTAAAGAAGGGAATTTTGTTTACTTACCGTAAATTCCTTTTCTTCTAGCTCCAATTGGGAGACCCAGACAATTGGGTGTATAGCTACTGCCTCCGGAGGCCACACAAAGTATTACACTTAAAAGTGTAAGGCCCCTCCCCTTCTGCCTATACACCCCCCGTGGGATCACGGGCTCCTCAGTTTTAGTGCAAAAGCAAGAAGGAGGAAAGCCAATAACTGGTTTAAGAACAAATTCAATCCGAAGAATCATCGGAGAACCGAAACCATTCAACGTGAACAGCATGTGTACCCGAAAAAAACAAAAAACCCTAAGAAAACAGGGCGGGTGCTGGGTCTCCCAATTGGAGCTAGAAGAAAAGGAATTTACGGTAAGTAAACAAAATTCCCTTCTTCTTTGTCGCTCCTAATTGGGAGACCCAGACAATTGGGACGTCCAAAAGCAGTCCCTGGGTGGGTAAAATAACCCCTCGTGATAGGACCGTAAAACAGCCCTTTCCTACAGGTGGGCAACCGCCGCCTGAAGGACTTGTCTACCTAGGCTGGCGTCCGCCGAAGCGTAGGTATGCACCTGATAATGCTTGGTAAAAGTGTGCAGACTCGACCAGGTAGCCGCCTGGCACACCTGCTGAGCCGTAGCCTGGTGCCGTAATGCCCAGGACGCACCCACGGCTCTGGTAGAATGGGCCTTCAGCCCTGAGGGAACCGGAAGTCCAGCAGAACGGTAGGCTTCAAGAAATGGTTCCTTGATCCACCGAGCCAGGGTGGATTTGGAAGCTTGCGACCCTTTACGCTGACCAGCGACAAGGACAAAGAGTGCATCCGAGCGGCGCAGGGGCGCCGTGCGGGAAATGTAGATTCTGAGTGCTCTCACCAGATCCAACAAATGCAAATCCTTTTCACATTGATGAACTGGATGAGGACACAAAGAAGGCAAGGAGATATCCTGATTGAGATGAAAGGGGGATACCACCTTAGGGAGAAACTCCGGAATCGGGCGCAGAACCACCTTGTCCTGGTGAATCACCAGGAAGGGAGATTTGCATGACAGCGCTGCTAGCTCGGACACTCTCCGAAGAGACGTGACCGCTACTAGAAAAGCCACTTTCTGTGAAAGGCGAGAAAGGGGAACATCCCTCATAGGCTCGAAAGGCGGCTTCTGGAGAGCAATTAGAACCCTGTTCAGATCCCAGGGCTCTAACGGCCGCTTGTAAGGAGGGACGATATGACAAACCCCTTGCAGGAACGTGCGTACCTGAGGAAGCCGTGCTAGGTGCTTCTGAAAAAATACAGATAGCGCTGAGACTTGTCCCTTGAGGGAGCCGAGCGACAAACCTTTTTCCAAACCGGATTGCAGGAAGGAAAGAAAAGTAGGCAATGCAAATGGCCAGGGAGAAACTCCCTGAGCAGAGCACCAAGATAAGAATATCTTCCACGTCCTGTGGTAGATCTTGGCGGAGGTTGGTTTTCTAGCCTGTCTCATGGTGGCAATGACCTCTTGAGATAATCCTGAATACGCTAGGATCCAGGACTCAATGGCCACACAGTCAGGTTCAGGGCCGCAGAATTCCGATGGAAAAACGGCCCTTGAGACAGCAAGTCTGGTCGGTCTGGTAGTGCCCACGGTTGGCCTACCGCGAGGTGCCACAGATCCGGGTACCACGACCTCCTTGGCCAGTCTGGAGCGACGAGAATGGCGCGGCGGCAGTCCGACCTGATCTTGCGCAGCACTCTGGGCAACAGTGCCAGAGGTGGGAACACATAAGGAAGCCGGAACTGCGACCAATCTTGAACTAAGGCGTCCGCCGCCAGAGCTCGGTGATCGTGAGACCGTGCCATGAAAACCGGGACCTTCTTGTTGTGCCGAGACGCCATTAGGTCGACGTCCGGCATCCCCCAGCGGCGACAGATCTCCTGAAACACGTCCGGGTGAAGAGACCATTCCCCTGCGTCCATACCCTGGCGACTGAGGAAGTCTGCTTCCCAGTTGTCCACGCCTGGGATGTGAACTGCGGATATGGTGGATGCCGTGTCTTCCACCCACGTCAGAATCCGCCGGACTTCCTGGAAGGCTTGCCGACTGCGTGTTCCTCCTTGGTGGTTGATGTATGCCACCGCTGTGGAGTTGTCCGACTGAATTCGGATCTGCTTGCCTTCCAGCCACTGCTGGAAGGCTTGTAGGGCAAGATACACTGCTCTGATTTCCAGAACATTGATCTGAAGGGTGGACTCTTGCTGAGTCCACGTACCTTGAGCCCTGTGATGGAGAAAAACTGCTCCCCACCCTGATAGACTCGCGTCTGTCGTGACCACCGCCCAGGATGGGGGTAGGAAGGACTTTCCTTTTGACAATGAGGTGGGAAGAAGCCACCACCGAAGGGACTCCTTGGCCGCCTGAGAAAGGGAGACGTTCCTGTCGAGGGACTTCGACTTCCCGTCCCATTGGCGGAGAATGTCCCATTGTAGTGGACGCAGATGAAACTGCGCGAAAGGGACTGCCTCCATTGCTGCTACCATCTTCCCTAGGAAGTGCATGAGGCGTCTCAAGGGGTGTGACTGGCCTTGAAGGAGAGATTGCACCCCTGTCTGTAGTGAACGCTGTTTGACCAGCGGAAGCTTCACTATCGCTGAGAGAGTATGAAACTCCATGCCAAGATATGTTAGCGATTGGGTCGGGGTTAGATTTGACTTGGAAAAGTTGATGATCCACCCGAAACTCTGGAGAGTCTCCAGCGCAACGTTCAGGCTGTGTTGGCATGCCTCTTGAGAGGGCGCCTTGACAAGCAGATCGTCTAAGTAAGGGATCACAGAGTGTCCCTGAGAGTGTAGGACTGCTACTACTGCTGCCATGACCTTGGTGAAGACCCGTGGGGCTGTCGCCAGACCGAAAGGCAGGGCTACGAACTGAAGGTGTTCGTCTCCTATAACGAAGCGTAGAAAACGCTGATGCTCTGGAGCAATCGGTACGTGGAGATAAGCATCCTTGATGTCTATTGATGCTAGGAAATCTCCTTGAGACATTGCGGCGATGACGGAGCGGAGGGATTCCATCCGGAACCGTCTGGTTTGCACGTGCTTGTTGAGAAGTTTTAGGTCCAGAACAGGGCGGAAAGACCCGTCCTTTTTTGGTACCACAAACAAATTGGAGTAAAAACCGTGACCTTGCTCCTGAAGAGGAACAGGGGTCACCACTCCTTCTGCCTTTAGAGTGCACACCGCCTGCAGAAGAGCATCGGCTCGGTCTGGAGGTGGAGAAGTTCTGAAGAATCGAGTTGGAGGACGAGAACTGAACTCTATCCTGTACCCGTGGGACAGAATGTCTCTCACCCAACGGTCTTGGACCTGTGGCAGCCAAATGTCGCCAAAGCGGGAGAGCCTGCCACCGACCGAGGATGCGGAGAGAGGAGGCCGAAAGTCATGAGGAAGCCGCCTTGGTAGCGGGTCTTCCGGCTGTCTTTTTTGGGCGTGACTGAGCCCGCCAAGAATCTGAGCTCCTCTGATCCTTTTGAGTCCTTTTGGACGAGGAGAACTGGGACCTGCCCGAGCCTCGAAAGGACCGAAACCCCGACTGTCCCCTCCTCTGTTGGGGTTTGTTTTGTCTGGGCTGAGGTAAGGATGAATCCTTACCCTTGGACTGTTTAATGATTTCATCCAAACGCTCACCAAACAGTCGGTCACCAGAAAATGGCAAACTGGTTAAGCACTTTTTGGAAGCAGAATCTGCCTTCCATTCCCTTAACCACAAGGCTCTGCGTAAAACCACGGAGTTGGCGGACGCCACTGCCGTACGGCTCGTAGAGTCCAGAACAGCATTAATCGCGTAAGACGCAAATGCAGACATTTGAGAGGTTAAGGATGCCACCTGCGGAACAGATGTACGTGTGACCGTGTCAATCTGTGCAAGACCAGCTGAAATAGCTTGGAGTGCCCATACGGCTGCGAATGCTGGAGCAAACGACGCGCCGATAGCTTCATAGATGGATTTCAACCAGAGCTCCATCTGTCTGTCAGTGGCATCTTTAAGTGCAGCCCCATCTTCCACTGCAACTATGGATCTAGCCGCAAGCCTGGAGATTGGAGGATCCACCTTGGGACACTGGGTCCAGCCTTTGACCACGTCAGGGGGGAAGGGGTAACGTGTATCCTTAAGCCGTTTGGAGAAACGCTTATCTGGATAAGCGTGGTGTTTCTGGACTGACTCTCTAAAGTCAGAGTGGTCCAGAAAAGTACTTAATTTACGCTTGGGATACCTGAAATGGAATTTCTCCTGCTGTGAAGCTGACTCCTCCACCGGAGGAGCTGGGGGAGAAATATCCAACATTCTATTGATGGACGCTATAAGATCATTCACTATGGCGTCACCATCAGGAGTATCCAAATTGAGAGCGGTCTCAGGATCAGAATCCTGATCAGCTACCTCCGCCTCATCACACAGAGAGTCCTCTTGCTGGGACCCTGACCAGTGTGATGAAGTAGAGGGCCGCTCATAGCGAGCTCGCTTAGGCTGTCTGGGACTGTCGTCCGTGTCAGAGCCGTCACCCTGGGATGCATGGGACACCCCCGGAGCCCGGAGCTGTTCCAACTGAGGGGGACCAGGGAGCAGTGATTCAACCGTGCCCATGGTCTGAGTTACTGGTCTAGACTGCAAAGTTTCTAGAATTTTAGTCATAGTCACAGACAATCTATCAGCAAAAACTGCAAACTCTTTCCCCGTCACCTGGACAGTATTCACAGGTGGTTCTCCCTGGGTCACCTCTAGCAGAGGCCCCGGCCGAGCAGGGGGCACAGGGGCCGAGCACTGCACACAATGGGGGTCAGTGGAACCTGCCGGTAGAGTAGCCTCACATGCGGTACAAGCAGCATAGAAAGCCTGTGCCTTGGCACCCTTGCTTTTTGCGGACGACATGCTGTTGTCTCCTCTGAGCAATCTAGGAGGGTATATAGCCAAGAATCACCAGCGACCGTACAGTGCAATGTATAGCATGCAAGCATAAAAATACAATTGTACACTTCGGCACTAGTGGGGTCAGCACCGGAGGTGCCGCTTACCGCCCGCTCAAAAGCGGGTGTGTGGTCGCCAGAATCCCGTGCCTGGGTCTCCCAGAACTTGTCTCCCCTCTCCAGCTCAAACTGCACACAGGAATGGCTGCCGACGTTCTGTGAAGAGGGGCGGACCGTGGGCGTGCCTCAGACAAAGTGCGGGAAACTAGCGTCCCACTGTGCTCAGTGTGAGGGCTGGAGTATGTAAAGTAGACTCCAGCCCTCGGCGCTGACGTTCTGTACAGCGTCCCGCCCTTCCCCTGACTGGCAGGCCTGGGGGCGGGAACGAAACGAAACTAGGCCGCAAAAGCCGGGGACTCTAGTAATAAGCGCGGCCGTCAAATATGCACGGCCAGCGCGGAAGTCCCCGGCGCACCACAAGTCCCAGCCGCGCCGCAGTGTAAAACTGACCGCAGCGGCCGGCGCGGCAGTTCCCAATACATTAACTCCCTCAGCAAGCTGTAGTTAGTGTGGCACAAGCGCGCAGCGCTGTTGTCCCCGGCGCACTAACACACCCAGCCATGCTGCAGTGTGTCTGCGCGCGGTCTGTACGGGGACACAGAGTACCTTGACGTAGCAGGGCCCTGTCCCTGACGATACTCAGCTCCATATCCAGCAGATTCCCCAGGGGCTGTGGATGGAGCACGGTCTCAGTGCCTGGAGACCGGTAAAATCCCACTTCACCCAGAGCCCTAAGGGGGATGGGGAAGGATGCAGCATGTGGGCTCCAGCCTCCGTACCCGCAATGGGCACCTCAACCTTAACAAACACCGCCGACAAAAGTGGGGTGAGAAGGGAGCATGCTCGGGACCCTAGTATGGGTCCTCTTTTCTTCCATCCGACATAGTCAGCAGCTGCTGCTGACTAAACAGTGGAGCTATGCGTGGATGTCTGACCTCCTTCGCACAAAGCTTGAAAACTGAGGAGCCCGTGATCCCACGGGGGGTGTATAGGCAGAAGGGGAGGGGCTTTACACTTTTAAGTGTAATACTTTGTGTGGCCTCCGGAGGCAGTAGCTATACACCCAATTGTCTGGGTCTCCCAATTAGGAGCGACAAAGAAAATGCCTAAAATGCCCCTAAAATTGCCTGGAATGCCCCTAAAATTGTATGGAATGCCCCTAAAATTTGTCTGGAATGCCCCTAAAATTGTATGGAATGCCCCTAAAATTGTATGGAATGCCCCTAAAATTGTATGGAATGCCCCTAAAATTGTCTAGAATGCTTCTATAATTGTCTGGAATGTCCCTTAAAAATTGTATTGAATACCCCTAAAAATGCCCCTAAAATTGCCTGGAATGCCCCTAAAATTGTATGGAATGCCCCTAAAATTGCCTGGAATGCCCCTAAAATTGTATAGAATGCCCCTAAAATTGCCGGGAATGCCCCTTTTATTGCACATTCCATTTTGTGATCTGATTTGAAGGACAATCCAGCAAAAAAAAAAAAAACTCCAGTCCTGTATGTAACACAGGTGCCTGTAGACGGCGCCCGGGGGTCGAGCACTTACAAGGAACTGGTAAGTATGGAAGTTGTACGGTTTTCTGAAGTACTTCTCGTCGCTGGCGTAATACATTTGCTCGCACGATGGGTCGTATCTCAGCTCCCTCCATTCGCCGTTGTAGACATATTCACATTGACCACCAAAGTATCTGTGATCCAGAACATTCAGAGCTTCCTCCTGCGTCAAGATATTAAACCTAATTGGACGCAGCAAAAACGGATCAGCGTGAATGGCGGAGTGGAAAAGTAAATAAAGAAAAACAAAAAATAGCGTAAAAAATGAATTTAAAAATTCTCTGAAACAGAAGTTTTATTTTCCTGCCAGGTTTCTGTAGTTCAGATTTTCTCTGTCTGATCAGAGAGCGGCACTGTAAATCGTGTGATGTCAAAGCTGTGCTGTGAGCCAATCAGATGTCTCCCTCTGATGCTCCCTCCCCCCTCTCACAGCATGCACATTGAGGAAGACACTGCAGCTGCATCCCCCTCCTCTCCCTCCTCCCTTTCTAATATTTATCTTTATGCATACAAATTATCCACAATAAAAATATATATTGTTTATGACTTATAAAATGTGATTCTAATGTTTGGTGCACTGTAAAGGAAATCTCACCCTCTGACAGCTTTCTCAGCCCCGGGGATTGGAAATAGTGTCTTGCAGAACCTCTCATCTTCCTGTGGCTCGCAGTCCTTCTCATCAGACTCATCCCGGCAGTCTGCCTCTCCGTTACAAACCAGCTCTCTCTTTATACAGCGACCTACAGATAGATGGATACATTAGAATGAGACTGTAGCACCCATCGGTTCCATGTCTTTGCTATGCGTAACGCCCCCATCTTCACTCACAAATTCCTTCCTCATCTGATGGTTTCTTACCGGTTTCTTCACACTGAAAATCAGATCCACACTTATTGTCCTTTACACATTTCTCCGAGGATTTACAGATTATAGACTCCCACAGATTGCCGATGCAGATCCTTCCGTTATATTTGGAAGGCTGAGACAGAGGCCGGTACCTGTGCTGTGTAACAAAAAAAAAAAAAAGGGTTATGGTAGAAGGTACTGACAGAGGCTGGTACCTGTGCTGTATAACAAAAGAAGGGGTTATGGTAGAAGTCACTAATAGAGGCCATTAGCTGTGCTATGTAACAAAAGAAGGGGTTATGGTAGAAGTGACTGACTTAAACAGCACAGGTACTGGCCTAACAAAAGGAGGGTTTATGGTATAAGTGGCTTACAGAGGCCGGTACCTGTGCTGAGTAACAACAGGAGGATTTATGGTAGAAGGTACTGACAGAGGCCGGTACTTGTGCTGTGTAACAAAAGGAGGGTTTATGGTATAAGTGGCTTACAGAGGCCGGTATCTGTGCTGTGTAACAGCAGGAGGATTTATGGTAGAAGGTACTGACAGATTCCGGTATCTGTGCTGTGTAACAACAGGAGGGTTTATGGTAGAAGTGGCTTACAGAGGCCGGTACCTGTGAACAACAGGAGGGTTTATGGTAGAAGTGGCTTACAGAGGCCGGTACCTGTGCTGTGTAACAACAGGAGGGTTTATGGTAGAAGTGGTATATACAGTAAATAGCCCTGGATTGGATGTAGACATTAACTTTAACTATTTACCTATCAGTCATTGGCCAGTCTGATGTCTTGTGTGCCACAAAGAATATTCCACCCAGACACTTTTCTGACACATAAATCCTTTGGGATCAGTGAGGATCCTCCCATGGTCAGAGTCAGACATGCCATAGAAGTGTAAGTCTAAGAATTTTCCCACAGACTGCAAATTGAGGATTCGAATTAACAGCAAAACCTACACAAATCACATTGCAAAGTGTGTGGTGAAAATTCACTATGAATTTGGCAAAATCTAATAATCCTAGTTGCTGCTTCTATAACGTGTTGTGGGTTTTCTGCCTGGAAAATCCATACGGAAAATAGTTAGCTCATCCTTAGGATCATATTCTTATGGCACTATACTGCAATATCAAGCAAAATCATGGACTAGGGTGGCGCTGTTTTTAGACAATCCCTTTAAAGGGAATCTGTTACCAGAAAATTATCTATTGTTTAGGTTTGGTTTTACTTTAAATATTTTTTTAAAAAAAGGAAGAAGGTGAGCTGTGACATCATCTATCGTATCACGAATGGTGGATCCAGTGTTATCCACTGTATATAGGAGGTGTTATCAGTCATTGCACAGGAGTAGAAGGAGGAGGAGGGAGGTGAGCTGTGACATCACCTATTGTGAATGGTGGATCCTGTATTATCTACTGTATATAGAGGTGTTATCAGTCATTGTACAGGAGGAGGATGAGGTGAGCTGTGACATCACCTATTGTGAATGGTGGATCCTGTATTATCTACTGTATATAGAGGTGTTATCAGTCATTGTACAGGAGGAGGATGAGGTGAGCTGTGACATCACCTATTGTGAATGGTGGATCCTGTATTATCTACTGTATATAGAGGTGTTATCAGTCATTGTACAGGAGGAGGAGGAGGTGAGCTGTGACATCACCTATTGTGAATGGTGGATCCTGTATTATCTACTGTATATAGAGGTGTTATCAGTCATTGTACAGGAGGAGGATGAGGTGAGCTGTGACATCACCTATTGTGAATGGTGGATCCTGTATTATCTACTGTATATAGAGGTGTTATCAGTCATTGTACAGGAGGAGGATGAGGTGAGCTGTGACATCACCTATTGTGAATGGTGGATCCTGTATTATCTACTGTATATAGAGGTGTTATCAGTCATTGTACAGGAGGAGGAGGAGGTGAGCTGTTACATCACCTATTGTGAATGGTGGATCCTGTATTATCTACTGTATATAGAGGTGTTTTCAGTTATTGTACAGGAGGAGGAGGTGAGCTGTGACATCACCTATTTTGAATAGTGGATTCCATGTTATCTACTGTATATAGAGGTGTGATCAGTCATTGTACAGAAGGAGGAGGAGGTGAGCTGTGACATCACCTATTCTGAATAGTGGATTCTGTGTTATCTACTGTAAATAGAAGTTATCAGTCATTATACAGGAGGAGGAGGTGAGCAATGACATCACCTATTGTGAATGGTGGATTCTGTGTTATCATTCATTGTACAGGAGGAGGAGGAGGTGAGCTGCGATATCACGTGTGTATGGTAGATGCTGTGTCTGATGTACATAGTGGTGTTACCCTTCATTATTATCCTGTATGTGATGATAATGAAATGACTACTAAAATGTCTTCTGTGCAGAACAGAAAGTGTGAGACTATGATATGGATTAGTGACTGTAGCAAAAAATGTAAGATTAAAATTAGTTTTCCTCTAATATACTGTATTTGTATATTATATATGTTCTTTTTCTGCTGACACATTCACATTCCCGTTCACACATCAGGGCTATTTAGCATTGCTAAAATCAGATAAGTTTCGAGCAAGTTATCTTTTTCTTAATTTTTTAATCACTTAATTTCTAAAGCGGGTGACCACGAAGAACAGTGATTTGGTGGTGCTATTAATAAGGACAGTGGCGGCAGCGGATGGACTGCAGCAGCAAGGATTATTAACCTCTGCGAACCTCGTCTGCTGAATGTATTCTTAGGAAACTCTTTAATGAACCCCCTCGTACAGGAGAGGGGGGAGAAGATGGAAATATTGTTCTTCTTGATTATTTTTATGTCATTATTTATGTGGCTTTTTTTTTTTATTATCAGAGCTGAATTTTCTGGATACAAATCTGCGGATTCATACAGTCATTTGTTTTCTTCTTCAATCTCAATTATTTCCATTTGACGTTAATTGGATTTGTAACAGGTTAATGAAAACACTGATAATTACAATAACAGATGTACAAGATTCGGTGTTCGGAACGATCTGTTCACAGCGAATTAATCACCCGTCCCTCGTCGCAATTCGTTTCTTTTTTCAATTTTGGAAAATGAATATGTTTACTTAACTTTTTCTTATGGCATTTGTGTTAATTAAAATGTGAGGCAAGAAAAATGGAGATGGCTTTACTTAAAGGGACCCCGTCACCCAGACATTGTAGACTGAGGAATCTGTAGGATCTGAATTTACAAATCTTTCTTATGAAATCTTAATCTATGTCCAATATGAAATAAAAAAAATGCATAGTCCCAATAAGGACAAAAGAGTGAGCTCCGCCTCCTGGACTCCTTAGAATTAGGACTCTTTCAAAAGTGTCAGGGCTGCAAGAAGGGGTCATGTCACCTACTTTTTCTCTGTTGGATGGCCAGAAAAGGGGCTTATGTTAAAAGGACCGGTAAGTATATGAGTGTTTCTAGATACTTCCTCATGCTCTGTAACTTGCAATTTGATCTGAGTGAGCGGCTCATCTTTATCAACATTATTGTTCAAGCACTATAGGTTCTGGGACTTATTTTACTTAATTCCCTGCATATATTGCTCTTAGTGTTTTCCAATGGGTTTACTACCCTGAAAAAAAGCCATCCTCTCAAATGCCCTCACTTCCTGTAAGGAGACAAAGACCGGCCCTCACTTCCTGTAGGGAGACAAAGACCCGCCCTCACTTCCTGTAGAGACAAAGACCCGCCCTCACTTCCTGTAGAGACAAAGACCCTCCCTCACGTCCTGTAGAGTCAAAGACCCGCCCTCACTTCCTGTAGAGACAAAGACCCGCCCTCACTTCCTGTAGAGACAAAGACCCGCCCTCACTTCCTGTAGAGACAAAGACCCGCCCTCACTTCCTGTAGAGACAAAGACCCGCCCTCACTTCCTGTAGAGACAAAGACCCGCCCTCACTTCCTGTAGAGACAAAGACCCGTCCTCACTTCCTGTAGAGATAAAGACCCGCCCTCACTTCCTGTAGAGACAAAGACCAACCCTCACTTCCTGTAGAGACAAAGACCCGCCCTCACTTCCTGTAGAGACAAAGACCCGCCCTCACTTCCTGTAGAGACAAAGACCCGCCCTCACTTCCTGTAGAGACAAAGACCCGCCCTCACTTCCTGTAGAGACAAAGACCCGCCCTCACTTCCTGTAGAGACAAAGACCCGTCCTCACTTCCTGTAGAGACAAAGACCCGCCCTCACTTCCTGTAGAGACAAAGACCCGCCCTCACTTCCTGTAGAGACAAAGACCCGTCCTTACTTCTTGTAGAGAGTTAAAGACCTTCCTCCACTTTCTGTAGCGAGACAATGGCCTACCCTCTTTTCTTGCAGAGAGACAAAGACTTGCCCCTACTTCCTGTAGAGAGAATGCTCCACCCTCACTTCCTGTAGAGAGTTAAAGACCTGCTCCCACTTTCTGTAGGGAGACAATGGCCCATGCTGTTTTCCTGAAAAAGAGACAAAGATCTACCCCCCACTTCCTGTATAAAGACTCTCACTTCCTGTAGGGAGGCAAAGACCTGCCCTCAATTCCTGTAGACAGACAATGCCATACCCTCACTTGCTATAGAGACAAAGCCTTGCTATCACTTCCTGTAGAGAAACAATGTGGCACCCTTACTTCCTGTACAAAGCCAAAACCACACCCCCACTAATAATATTTATAATAATTAATAAAGTGATTTGCAGATATAAAGTCACATGGAGTAACACTAATTCTGGCCTTTATGTGACTTGTATCCTGCATTTTTCACCCGTTTCCCTCTGTAGGCCCACTTTGTAATTTTCAGTTGTCTCTGAGCCGTTGGGTGCACACAGACACGAGGGATTCCTGCTCTCTTGTTTTTATGAGGCTCATGCTCAGCTGCAGCATTGATGATGTCATACAGCAGTACTGAGTACTGTATCTATGAATCCAGCTTTGGGGTGAAATATAACACTTACTAATAAGCAGAAGAATAAGTTTGTGTGCTCCTGTAAGTCTCCCACACACTTTGCTCCTTCCTCTATTATTCATAGAGATTAATTTGATCCTTTAGAGCAGGAGTCTCAATCACACAGCCCACAGTCACAGTAGACCCATTGCTGATAGTGGCAAGACCTAGGGAGCCACCGACGTCAACTTTTTTTTTTTCAGTTGAATGTGCGTCCTTAGACGCACATTCAATTGAAATATATTTCTGGCATCGTGCAGAAACAAACTGTGTACAGCTATACCAATGCCAGCAGCTGACATCATATGCTGACATCAGCTACTGGCCTCTGATTGGCTGACTGCTAGTATTGGTATAGCTGTGCACAAAGCTTGCTTCAGTGCTATGCCGGAAATACATTTCAATTGAATGTGTGCCTAAGGACACACATTCAACTGATGCAAAGTGCTGACATCGGTGGCCCCCTGGACCAGGCTGTAATAGTCATGGGGTCTAATGTGCCTGTGGGCAACATGTGCAGAAAAGAGGACACTGAGGGAATGGAGTAGAGGTGAGAAGAATCTTTTTATTTTATGTGTATGTGAAGAACAGCACAATAGGAGATATTGCAACAAGAAGAGGACCAGGATGGGGCATTACTACAAAAGGGGACAACATCTAAGCATTACTACCAGATAAGGACCAGGATGAGGGCATCGCTACTAGAAGGGGATAAGGATGGCGACATTACTACAAGAGGAGGACCAGGATGGGGAACATTACTACAAGAAGAGGACCAGGATGGGGCATTACTACAAAAGGGGACAACATCTAAGCATTACTACCAGATAAGGACCAGGATGAATGCATCGCTACTAGAAGGGGATAAGGATGGCGACATTACTACAAGAGGAGGACCAGGATGGGGAACATTACTACAAGAGGAGGACCAGGATGGGGAACATTACTACAAGAAGAGGACCAGGATGGGGCATTACTACAAAAGGGGACAACATCTAAGCATTACTACCAGATAAGGACCAGGATGAGGGCATCGCTACTAGAAGGGTATAAGGATGGCGACATTACTACAAGATGAGGACCAGGATGGGGAACATTACTACAAGAGGAGGACCAGGATGGGGCACAATACTACATAATGAGGACCTGGATGGCGCACATTATGAAAAGATGAGGAGCAGGAGGGGAGACATTACTACATGATGGGGACATGGATGGAGCATTACAACAAGATGAGAAGCAGGATAGGGACATTACCACAAGATATTGGCCAAAATCACTGTATGGTGCTAATTGTAAGATGATATTACTTATAAGAGGGGTATAAAATGTAAAGAAAAAAAAAGTAAAACAAGAAATGTAATAAAATTCAAAAGGCATGAAATTTGTTTACCACTAAAAGTACTCTTTTATTTATAAACTAAAATAAAACAAAAAAAGTGCAGATTTGTTTTCACCACATCCATGACGACCCAAGCTAGAACACTGTGCCATAACCCATACGATGAATGGCATTTAAAAAAAAAATGAAATAATAATAATAATAATAATAATAATAAACAAGCAAAAAAAAAAAAAAATGTTCAAAAAGGTAGAAAAAAAATGGTATTACTAAAAATGTCACTTTGTCCTGCAAAGAACGAGACCCTCCAAATTCAAATATTTTCTGTGTGTGGCACATATACCCAACCGAGTTTGAGACCCCTGCCTTAGGCCTCTTTCACACATCCGTGTATTAAATGCACGTGTGTGACGGTCCATGTGAAAACACGGACGTGTGCGCAATCCCATTGAATTTATTGCATCTACTGGTATCAATGTCTCCGGTATGGGTACGTGTGAAAACTGACATGTACCGGAGGTCTTAGGCCGGCTTCTCACTCAGAAATTCTCGCATTGCACTCGGACACATGTTAATCAATGAGGCAGCTCCCATCTGCTATTTTTTTTCTCAGTCCAAATCGGACTGAGAAAAAAAAAAAAAAAAAAAAATAAAAAAAAAAAAATCGCAGCATGCTGCGTTTTGGAGAGTTTCTCACGCGAGTCTCTCCAATGCAAGTCTATGGGAGCGTGTAAATAAACGCATGTCACACGGCCCGGCACTCACACTATCCTAGTGACATTTGTTTTTCTAATTACATGTATCGCATGTTTCTCAAAACACTGGAAATTAGTGAGGTCTCACAATGTCGGTCAATCATAGAGATTGACCGACATTGTGAGACCTCACTCATTTCCAGTGTTTTGAGAAACATGCGATTAATGTCAGTCAGTCTCTCCCTCACGGTCTCTATTCTCTCTCTCTCTGTCGGTTTGTCTCTCTCTCTCTGTCCATGTCGGTCTATCCCTCTCCCCTCCTCTCTGATACTCACCGATCCACGATCTCCGGCACGGCGCTGCACAGCGCTCATACTGCTCCGGCGGCTTCTCCTCTTTTGAAAAAGCATGCCGCTCATTATTCAATCTCGGATTCCCTGCTTTCCCCACCCACCAGCGCCTATGATTGGTTGCAGTCAGACACGCCCAGACGATGAGTGACAGCTGTCTCACTGCAACCAATCACAGCTGCCGGTGAGCGGGTTTATATAATGCAGTAAAAAAAAAATAAATAATTAAAAACAAACAGCGTGCGGTTCCCCCCCCCCAATTTTAATACCAGCCAGGGTAAAGCCACACGACTGCAGGCTGGTATTCTCAGGATGGGGAGCCCCACGTTATGGGGAGCCCCCCACCCTAACAATATCAGCCAGCAGCCACCCGGAATAGCCGCATCCATTAGATGCGACTGTCCCGGGACTGTACCCGGCCATCCCGAATTGCCCTGGTGCGGTGGCAATCGAGGTAATAAGGAATTAGTGGCAGCTATGGGCTGCTGCCATTAAGTCCTAGATTAATCATGGCAGGCGTCTCCCCGAGATACCTTCCATGATTAACCTGTAAGATTAAGAAAATGAAGACATGCACCAAAAAATCCTTTATTTGAAATAAATAAAAAAAAAACCACCTCTTTCACCACTTTATTCAAGACCCCAAATACCCTTCCATGTCCGACGTAATCCACAGAGGTCCCTCGACGCCGTCAGCTCTGCTACATTGGAAGCTGACAGAGAGCGGTCACAGACCACGACCGCTCTCTGTGAGCTCCCCGCAGTGACTGAAGTGAGTCGCGCTATCAGAGATGACATCACTCAGGTTACTAGCGGCCACAGATCTCAGCGGGAAGACTTCTGCTGTGACCGCGGGTAACCTCAGTGACGGCACCGCTGATTGCGCAGCTCACTGTCACTCAGGGGATTTGCGGTCACCAGTGAGACCTTCAAAGGTGACCGAAAATCAGGCCATGACACACAGACAGAGCCGCGGGATGACAATGAAGTCGGATGACGTTCATCCGACTTCATTCTGATCGTGCGGCTCTGTCTGTGGTCAGCGGCCATTCAGCTCTGCTACATGGCGCTGTCTGTGTCTGCTGTCAGCGGCCATTCAGCTCTGCTACATGGCTCTGTCTGTGTCTGCTGTCAGCGGCCATTCAGCTCTGCTACATGGCTCTGTCTGTGTCTGCTGTCAGCGGCCATTCAGCTCTGCTACATGGCTCTGTCTGAGTCTGCTGTAAGCGGCCATTCAGCTCTGCTACATGGCTCTGTCTGTGTCTGCTGTCAGCGGCCATTCAGCTCTGCTACATGGTTCTGTCTGTGTCTGCTGTCAGCGGCCATTCAGCTCTGCTACATGGCTCTGTCTGTGTCTGCTGTCAGCGGCCATTCAGCTCTGCTACATGGCTCTGTCTGTGTCTGCTGTCAGCGGCCATTCAGCTCTGCTACATGGTTCTGTCTGTGTCTGCTGTCAGCGGCCATTCAGCTCTGCTACATGGCTCTGTCTGTGTCTGCTGTCAGCAGCCATTCAGCTCTGCTACATGGCTCTGTCTGTGTCTGCTGTAAGCGGCCATTCAGCTCTGCTACATGGCTCTGTCTGTGTCTGCTGTCAGCGGCCATTCAGCTCTGCTACATGGCTCTGTCTGTGTCTGCTGTCAGCGGCCATTCAGCTCTGCTACATGGCTCTGTCTGTGTCTGCTGTCAGCGGCCATTCAGCTCTGCTACATGGCTCTGTCTGTGTCTGCTGTCAGCGGCCATTCAGCTCTGCTACATGGCTCTGTCTGAGTCTGCTGTAAGCGGCCATTCAGCTCTGCTACATGGCTCTGTCTGTGTCTGCTGTCAGCGGCCATTCAGCTCTGCTACATGGCTCTGTCTGTGTCTGCTGTCAGCGGCCATTCAGCTCTGCTACATGGTTCTGTCTGTGTCTGCTGTCAGCGGCCATTCAGCTCTGCTACATGGCTCTGTCTGTGTCTGCTGTCAGCAGCCATGTAGCAGAGCTAAATGGCAGATGACAGCTGCTGAGAGAAAAAAGGATCACACATGCATTACACACGCATTACCCTCGCATTACACACACTCTGCTAGCCTGGAAACAATTAAAAAAAAAAGCATTGCACTTGCATTGCACACTGACCTAACGTGAACTAAAATCGGCCGAGTTTGTTTCATACAACTCGGACTGATTTTACACGCATAGGTGTGTTTCCCTTAGAGAGATAGCAGTCAACAATAGAGATAAGACCTAGCATCACCTTGGGCAGGTGCTCTGGAAAAATAAATACGATACTCAAAGAGAAGAGAGTTCCGGCACACTGTGCGGTTTCCCAAAAAAGGAAAATACACTAATTCAAGTAGTTTTAATCTGTTTTTTCTTTATTGGAAAATAATGTTGTGCTGTACATGAGTAGAAAATCCGCCAGGACGTTACGGCCCTAGGCCTTCATCAGGTCGGACAATCTGACCATGTCGAGCAAAGATCCGTAATAAAGGGGAAATAGTGAATCGCCAGTCGTCATAAACAAATATGATCCAGCATGAAATCTAGTCCGTCCTGTGGGGAGGTAGAGACCTTGGAAAAGTCCTGTGGGGTGCTTCAGTGGACTGGGTGGACTAGAGTGTCCTTTGTGGATGTATTGAGGCTAAAAGCCTAATTGTTGTTATGAATCCAGATCCGTAAACCACAGGTTAGATTGACACTGACACGGCCACCTTACAATGTACTGCTGTTACCATTAGCAATAATAAGTCAATAGTGAAGCTTCCAGTTAAGGGACACTAGGTAAAATCAATTGTTTTTACTGGTAGCAGTAGCAGATCAGTTGCTGCGGGACGCTGGATCAAATCCTGCTACGGATAATGTGTCAAGGAGATAAGGGTAACTCCGGTGGGGCTGGCCTCCACGTGCGGTGGTGATTGTACGTGCTGCGCGTCCTGTGCTCAGTGTCAATCTAACCTGTGGTTTACGGATCTGGATCCATAACAACAATTAGGCTTTTAGCCTCATTACATCCACAAAGGACACTCTAGTCCACCCAGTCCACTGAATTACCCCACAGGACTTTTCCAAGGTCTCTACCTCCCCACAGGACTAGATTTCATGCTGGATCATATTTGTTTATGACGACTGGCGATTCACTATTTCCCCTTTATTACGGATCTTTGCTCGACATGGCCAGATTGTCCGACCTGATGAAGGCCTAGGGCCGAAACGTCCTGGCGGATTTTCTACTCATATACAGCACAACATTATTTTCCAATAAAGAAAAAACAGATTAAAACTACTTGAATTAGTGTATTTTCCTTTTTTTGGGAAACAGCACAGTGTGCCGGAACTCTCTTCTCTTTTAGAGAGATAGCAGACCAAGATACATTTAAGCTTTATCAGAGGTAAAAAAAAAAAAATGGGTGCAGGGGAGAGTGGAAAAAAAAGTCTCATAACTGGAGAAAGAAGCAGATTTTTCAGACAGGCCATATTATAAAGTTTCTTATATTCGCTTGTACTATTTTATGCAACGTTTGCAGAAACGACAACAACCAATTAAAGGGAAGAGGAGAAGTGTGGCTGACTATGAACGTAGTAGAAATTATACATGATAATCTGAGACATGACAGAATGAGAAAATATACACTAATGGACAGGAGGGACAATCTTACTTTGCTATTTTGGCAGGGAAAACAGGGAGACCATTCGGACCACTGACCGAGCTTACAGTCCACAGGAGGCGGAGCGGAGTCTGAGCTCCTGGAAATTCTGAAACATAACATTCCATTAAGCAACATATAGTAAATATGCAAAAATAATCTATAATATTGGAAATAAAATAAATAATAACAAATAAAATAAAATAAATAAAATACATAATTAATATTATTCTTATTATTATTTGTTTTATTAATTTATTTTTATTAATAATAATAATAAATAAAATAATTTAAAATATAAATAAATAATGTACTAGAGTACATGACCCCATTATAGAAATAACATAGAAAAGTGACAGAAAATTCAGGCACAGTGTGACCATGAGTAAAAGGGATGAAACCTGCTGCAGCTCTTGGCCCTGGATCTTGTAGTCTCCTCTGCTGCTTCCCATTAGCTCTCAGGCTGTAATTCTCTGCTGCCCCCTGCTGGCTGCATGAATGTAGTGCACTGTGGCAGATAACGTGCTAATATTGTATTCTGTCCCCAGACCCAGTTTTTTTATCCATAAGTCAGAACATATCACATCTTAAGAAGCAGTTAAGCTGACCGATCAGGAACTACTTGACAGCCATTGATTCCAAGTATGACTGAGCGAGAAGTTGTGACTACATCATTTTTAAAAATCCATTCAATTTTATCAGCGGTCGCAGCAAGAACTCTTTCCATAGCAAATATATTTTTTTTTTTTATATATATATATATATATATATATATATATATATATATATATATATATATATATATATATATATATATATATATATATATATATATATATATATATATTATATTATATATATATTATATTATATATATTATATGATAATATTCCACAATTTATTGCATCAGAGCTGAATGCGTTATGCAATCTCAGATACATTGTTTGTCAACACAGAGTTTACACATTCCAGATAAGAAAACAGAATGCAGCTTTGGTTGTGACTAGAGAATAAGACATGACAATTCTATAAGAGAAATAAAAAAGTCCAGTGTCAGATGCTTATCGACCCTACCTGGCGGCTGATCCGACGTGGCCGCAGTGCAGTATTAGTTCAATGCATAATATGAATAGACACCAAAGATTGGAGCCGCTATAAACTCTCATCTTCCCCAATTAGATGGAAACGTTACAGTTGTCCAGACATTGATGTGATAGAGGTAAACCTGGAGCTTTCCTGGCCGCCGTCCGTGATGGTGAATCATTGACAAGTTTCTAAATATTTCCCCTGAAAATTCCAAAAAGTTTCCAAATCTCAAATAAAGATAGAACATGTTTACCTCTGAGCTCAGACTGATAACAGCGGACAAAGGGGCAATAGCATCACTCAGCAAAATATGTGTAATGGCCAGAAAATAGGAATAAATCGGATTTATAGACCTGGGTGTAAAAATATAACCATGTCCTCTTAACCCTGTAACCTTACAGGTTGTGGTCAAAAGTTTACACACCCCGGCAGATTTCTTGCTTTCTTGGCCTTTTTTCAGAGAATATGAATGATAACAGAATCTTTTTTTTCCACTCATGGCTAGTGGTCAGGTGAAGCCATTTATTGTCACTTCTGTGTTTTCTCTTTATAAATCATAATGACAACCAAAAACATCCAAATGACCCTAATCAAAAGTTCACACACCCTGGTGATTTTGGCCTGATAACATGCACAGAAGTTGACACAAATGGGTTTGAAAAGTTAATAAAAGGTAACATCCTCAAATGTCCAGTCTAATAAGCTAGAACATTTCTTATACATTACAGATCATAAAAAAGCAAAATGAAAAAAGAAACAAAGTATCAGTGTTGCCGTTTTACCAACAAATAAAAAAAATGCAATAAGGCGAGATCGAAACACTATATGTACATCAACTTGATACCAATAAAAACTACACCTTGCCCTGCAAAAAAAAAACAACAGCTCAAAAAGCTACATCGAAGGAAAAGTAAAAAATAGTTTTGGGTCTCAGGATCTGGCAACACAAACCAAATTATTTTTTTACAATTTTATTTTTTCAACACTAATCGAGATTGGCCTTTTTTGATGGTCTGTCCTTGGTATAAGCCAGCAATATTTGATGGGTGGGGGTGCAACACCTGACACCTCCGCTGATTAGCTGTTAATTGGCAACACTGGTGGCCAGACCTTTTCTGATGCTGTCGGAACAGAGCAACTCCATCAAAATTCTAGAGTTCGCGGCCGGATACTTGGGATTCTCCCCCTGTTCATATGTAGCACCCAGCCACCGACACTATAGGAATAAAAACTTCCTACTATGACTCTTGTAAGAGAGTGAGGGGGAAAAAAAACTATAAAAAAACCCCACAAAGATTTGTGAAGGCAGGTAGGGGTTAATATGGCAATGCACTAGTGAAAAAAAAATCTGGGTAATTTGATTAACAAAAAATGCCCCAATGTGACGTCAGGCCAGACAGGACCATGATGATTGTTCCCATTGCAGCCTGAGATGGGAAGGATTGGACCCAGGTCGGTGCCAAATACAGCTTCTGATTTAATGGTTAAACAGCGACACCTACTGGTCACTAAAAGAAAGTACATGAACAAGACAACTTTTTACTAAAAAACGTTCTTACATCACAGACTATATTCTGTCATTGAAGAGACAAGCCTTCTTTCTAAAAGGTAAAGGCAGTAAATTGCATAAAAACAGCAACATAATAAATACTGTATGCAACTATTTATATAACCCTAATGAGAATACAGAGGGATTGGGCGGCACGGTGGCTCAATGGTTAGCACTGCAGTCTTCTGGTGGCTCAGTGGTTAGCACTGCAGTCTTGCAGCGCTGGGGTCCTGGGATCAAATCCCACCAAGGACAACATCTGCAAGGAGTTTGTATGTTCTCCCTGTGTTTGTGTGGGTTTCCTCCCACATTCCAAAGCCATACAGATAGGGACTCTAGATCGTGAGCCCCAATGGGGACAGTGTTGCCAATATATGTTGTGAGCCACTCTGAGTCTTTGGAGAGGGGCGGCATACAAGTATGACAAATAATAAATAAAATTTGTGAAATATTGCCTTGCAGTTTACAAATACTCTGCCACCATCTTATACTCCTCATTAACAAGAGCATATTATAGAGGCATCCTCTCGGCTAATAGAGCCTAAAGGTATAAAAACATTTAGCAGTGCAGGTCTGTGTTTGCGCACCTAATCCAATTTGACAACCATACATGCCAGATTTTCTACCTAGTATTTGATAACCTCTGTGCTGTGTAACTTCAGACAAAAGGAGCCATCAGTCAAGCAGGGGGAGGCAGTACAGGATAGGGAATAGAGCTGGAGTGACAGAGGCACCAAATCTACAATTAGCTCTTCAGCCTATCAATTAAATGCATGATTTCTCAGTAACAAAGGAATGGACTTTCCAGGTAAAGGACTTGTTTTTGAAAGTATTCCAAGCAGATATAAACAGTTTGGAGGGTGAAATCCTGCTGACAGATCCATACGAAATGTATGAGAAAAAAAAAGACAAATGGGAATGGATGGGGTAGTGTAAAAGACAAAAAAAAGCAGAAGCAGCACTAGCACTGGCACCAGCAGTCCAAATGCAGGTCACAATTTGCATCATTTGCCTCCAGAAAACGTATTAATTGGGAAGAAGCGGAGGATATTATGGAATACATGGCACATCACGTTCTCAGTCACAGGAGGCTGATGTTACCTCTGGCAGCGTCACCATCAGTTCAAGTCAGTAATCTGCACAGAACGATCTGCCTGATGAAAAGTCTGTCAGTGCAATGTGGTATTACATGAGCTGTAGGTTACCACCAGTTACCATCCGTCTCTAATGCTAAGGTCACTTTGACACAGCCAAGGCCAGTAACATAACTAGAGTTCAATGGGAACCAGTGCAAAATTTGGACCTGGGCCCCCTGTCCCTGTTGGGGTACAGAATAATTACACTGACACTTGGTTCTCAACTTCAGCACCCAGCTTTCCCATACTCAGATATCCCAATATAATATCTGATATAATGCACCCCCATAGTGCTTCGTATATATTATAATGCACCCCACATAGTTATCCATATATTATTGTGCACCCCCATAGCTATCCTTATATTATAATGCATCCCACATAGTCCCTCATAACATATAAGGCATCTCATAGTCCTCCATATATTATAATACACTCCCCATAGTGCTCCATATGTTATAATGCATTCTCCATAGTCCTGCATATAGTTTAATGCACCCCCATAGTTCTCCATAAAGTTATGTAGCCCCCATATAGAATCATGTAGCCCCCATATAGTATTATGCAGCCCCATATAGTATCATGTAGCTCCCATGTAGTATCATATAGCCCCCATATAGTATCCTGTAGCCCAGGTTTGGTCAGTGGGCATGGCTGGCTTGGTTGGTGGGTGTGGTGAGGTTTCCTCCTGTCCACTATAGGATGGATTATGAATGGTGCATGGAATTTGCATTGGTAACAGCCAGTGCAGAATGAGTAAGGAAAGGGGAATAAACTTGCTATAAGTTTAGTGAGTCACTGGAGGTGGCATGTTCCTTCAGGAAAAATGAGTCCAGCAATGGTGAGACTGGTAACTACATACAAAAAGTACTTGTAAGAAAAAATTATGAACTTTTGTGGTATATGGATGGAGGTACTGGTATTAGCTGGCGAAAAATCTTGATGGATTAGCAGTAATAAAGTGATTGGTAAATTGGCCCGGCTTGGTGATATGACGAATGGTGTCCTTCGATTGATGAGGGTCCAGTGGAGGGGATACGATCCTTGAGTTCCTTCCTCGTTCGCTCACGTTGGCTGTTACCGGTGCAAATTCCATGCACCATTTATAATCCATCCTATAATTTGTACACAATTCTTTTATATACAGGATTCCATCTGCCTCTGCACCTTCCAGTTTCCCATCCATCAGGTATTTATCCATTCACATTCACCATTTTTTACCCCCATGAGTTAGCGCGGTAGTTTTAAAACCTAGTTTTCGATTCATCTTTGGTTTTCTACATGGACACATGCAGTATAAAATAAGGGTGGTACCCCAGTAAACAAGCCCCAGACGATGGCCGGTTTCACACACCCAGGAAACATGAACTATTCTCGCATCAGAAGAACCTGCTTGATCACTGGGTCTCTAAGCTGGCGGATTTATAGGCGTATATAAAGCAGTTAGACCGAGTCGGGAGACCCAGCCGCCGTTTCGGATTTTCTAATGTGAGAATGGTCTGTGTTTCATGGATGTGTGAAACCATCCTTACCGAGGGTCTAACAGATCTGTCAGTTTGGTTCAATAGACACATAATACCTGAGGCTATAAAACAAGTACTTGGGTTACACTTCTGCGAAATTATCATTAGGCTGGAAACGCACATACCGAGCTACAGTCTAGAAAAAATGCCAGCTATGGACACTTTTGACAGAACAATTTAGAACAATAAGTCTACAATCTTCATTCCTTGATTTATTTTTTTCAGCCCTTCCTGATATGCAGTTTGCTGCCTTATCCAAGTTACGGATTTATCTCTTGAGGGAGTGTCTCTGCCAGTAATATAGGCTGGATGTGAGCTCTGTGTGTCTCTGCCAGTAATATAGGCTGGATGTGAGGTCTGTGTGTCTCTCCCAGTAATATAGGCTGGATGTGAGCTCTGTGTGTCTCTGCCAGTAATATAGGCTGGATGTGAGGTCTGTGTGTCTCTCCCAGTAATATAGGCTGGATGTGAGCTCTGTGTGTCTCTCCCAGTAATATAGGCTGGATGTGAGCTCTGTGTGTCTCTCCCAGTAATATAGCCTGGACGTGAGGTCTGTGTGTCTCTCCCTGTAATATAGGCTGGACGTGACCTCTGTGTGTCTCTCCCTGTAATATAGACTGGATGTGAGCTCTGTGTGTCTCTCCCAGTAATATAGGCTGGATGTGAGGTCTGTGTGTCTCTCCCTGTAATATAGGCTGGATGTGAGCTCTGTGTGTCTCTCCCTGTAATATAGACTGGATGTGAGCTCTGTGTGTCTCTCCCTGTAATATAGGCTGGACGTGAGCTCTGTGTGTCTCTCCCTGTAATATAGGCTGGATGTGAGGTCTGTGTGTCTCTCCCTGTAATATAGACTGGATGTGAGCTCTGTGTGTCTCTCCCTGTAATATAGGCTGGACGTGAGGTCTGTGTGTCTGTCCCAGTAATATAGACTGGATGTGACCTCTGTGTGTCTCTCCCAGTAATATAGGCTGGATGTGAGCTCTGTGTGTCTCTCCCAGTAATATAGGCTGGATGTGAGGTCTGTGTGTCTCTCCCTGTAATATAGGCTGGATGTGAGCTCTGTGTGTCTCTCCCTGTAATATAGACTGGATGTGAGCTCTGTGTGTCTCTCCCTGTAATATAGGCTGGACGTGAGCTCTGTGTGTCTCTCCCTGTAATGCTGGAACTCCATTGTAAATGTGAACAGGGTGCTAGCCAAAAAATACATAATCTATATGAAGTGAAAGCTGCACACCAAATTCAGAGTAGTATGAACAAGCATAACTGCTTGATGATACATAAAGAATGAAAAATACAACTAGCCATATGAAAAATGGAAAAAAATTTTTTTGGTGATATTGCATAACTGCTGAGGATTATTTTGAAAACAAGAGATATTTAGCTAATGTATTGATCAATTCATTACTGCCCCATAACCACTTCACGATAATCTCTTATTTATGGGGTCCCTAACAAATTGTTACCTCTATATGCGGTTAAAACCTGCTTGTGTGCATGGGTACCTAACCAAATGTTACCTCTATGTGCGGCTGAAACCTGCTGTGTATGGGAAGCAAGGGACCTGGCTATATAGGAAGTTGAATAATCATGGCTAAAGGGCGGGACTGGGTTATCAGACAGAAAAAAAACTGCATAACAATCAAAATGACTGCTGGAACTCCATTGTAAATGTGAACAGGGTGCTCCCTGTAATATAGGCTGGACGTGAGCTCTGTGTGTCTCTCCCTGTAATATAGGCTGGATGTGAGCTCTGTGTGTCTCTCCCAGTAATATAGGCTGGATGTGAGCTCTGTGTGTCTCTCCCTGTAATATAGACTGGATGTGAGCTCTGTGTGTCTCTCCCAGTAATATAGGCTGGATGTGAGCTCTGTGTGTCTCTCCCTGTAATATAGGCTGGATGTGAGCTCTGTGTGTCTCTCCCTGTAATATAGACTGGATGTGAGCTCTGTGTGTCTCTCCCAGTAATATAGGCTGGATGTGAGCTCTGTGTGTCTCTCCCAGTAATATAGGCTAGATGTGAGCTCTGTGTGTCTCTCCCTGTAATATAGACTGGATGTGAGCTCTGTGTGTCTCTCCCTGTAATATAGGCTGGATGTGAGCTCTGTGTGTCTCTCCCTGTAATATAGACTGGATGTGAGCTCTGTGTGTCTCTCCCTGTAATATAAACTGGATGTGAGCTCTGTGTGTCTCTGCCTGTAATACAGGCTGGATGAGAGCTCCGTGTGACCGTCCTAATATTTGTCACAAAGTGACTTTTGGGGTTCTGCCAGGAATAAGGGAACCCCCAACTATCAGGAGAAATAATCGGACTATGCAGGGTACACCAGGAATATGATACAACGGAGAGCCCTGGTGCTAGGGAGAGAGGAGCGAGGTCAACTCTAAGGCTATGTGCGCACTAGAGATGTGAAGTTTCTCGAGAAAATCTTCTCGAGAAACTTCTGGGAGTGAAGATTTGCTGAACTCCGGAAAAAATCCGCGGCAAAACCGCATGCGGATTTGCCGCGGAATTGCCGCGAAATTGCCGCGATTTTCCCGCGGGTGGTTCCCTGCGGATTTTTGCAGGCTGTACTGCAGAAATCCGCGGGATACCTGCGGATTTAATGGACATGTTCATTTTCTCAAGAAAGTTTCTCGAGAAATTTCCGCACCGAAACTTTCTTGAGAAAAATCCGCACCAGTGCGCACAGCTTTTTTTTTTTCTCATAGAATTTCATGGGAAATGTCTGCACAAAGATTGCAGACATTTCTCAAGAAATTTCCGCGGCAAATCCGCGGGTAAATCCGCGGGTATTTTGCTCTAGTGCGCACATAGCCTAAGGCTGGAAACACATCTATGCGAGTAAAATCGGTCCGACTGGGCTGAAAAAAACTCGGCTGATTTTAGTTCACGTTAGGTCCGAGTGCAATGCAAGTGTGATGCTTTTTCTGAATAAATTAATGATTTTACTAGCGTGTGTAATGCGTGTGTAATGCGTATTTTTTACTATGTCATCTGCCATTCAGCTCTGCTACATGGCCGCTGACAGCAGACACAGACAGCCATGTAGCAGGGCTGAATGGCAGATGACAGCAGACACAGAAAGAGCCGCAAGATAAAAAAAAGAATGAACTTGGGTGAACTTCACCCGACTTCATTGTCCTGATTAGCGGTCACCAGTGAAGGACTCACCGGTGACCGATAATCCCCTGAGTGACTGAAGTTAGCAGCCCTCTCTCATATACTCACCGATCCCCGATGCTGCACGGCGTTCACACTGCTCCGGCGGCTTTTACCATTTTGAAAAAGCCAGCCGCTCATTAAACAATCTCGTATTCCCTGCTTTCCCCGCCCACCGGCGCCTATGATTGGTTGCAGTGAGACACGCCCCCACGCTGAGTGACAGGTGTCTCACTGCACCCAATCACAGCAGCCAGTGGGTGTGTCTATACTGTGCAGTGAAATCATTAAAAAAAAAAAACGGCGTGCGGTCCCCCCCTATTTTAATACCAGCCAGATAAAGCCATACGGCTGAAGGCTGGTATTCTCAGGATGGGGAGCTCCACGTTATGGGGAGCCCCCCAGCCTAATAATATCAGTCAGCAGCCGCCCAGAATTGCCGCATACATTAGATGCGACAGTTCTGGGACTGTACCCAGCTCTTCCCGATTTGCCCTGGTGCGTTGGCAAATCGGGGTAATAAGGAGTTAATGGCAGCCTATAGCTGCCACTAAATCCTAGATTAATCATGTCATGCGTCTCCCCGAGATACCTTCCATGATTAATCTGTAAGTTACAGTAAATAAACACACACACCTGAAAAATCCTTTATTAGAAATAAAAAACACTAACAAATTTCCTCATCATCACCAATTTAATAAGCCCCAAAAAGCCCTCCATGTTCGGCGTAATCCACGGACCTCCAGCGTCGCATCCAGCTCTACTGCATGGAGGTGACCGGAGCTGCAGAAGACACCGCCGCTCCTGTCAGCTCCATGCAGCAACTGAAGACAGCCGCGCGATTAGCTGAGCTGTCACTGAGGTTACCTGGTGGCCGCCACTGGATCCAGTGACAGCAGGTAACCTCAGTGACAGCTCAGCTGATCGCGCTACTCACCTCATTTGCTGCGTGGAGCTGACAGGAGTGGCGGTGTCTTCTGCAGCTCCGGTCACCTCCATGCAGCAGAGCTGGATGCGACGCTGGAGGTCCGTGAATTACGCCGGACATGGAGGGCTTTTTGGGGCTTATTAAATTGGTGATGAGGGAATTTGTTAGTGTTTTTTATTTCTAATAAAGGATTTTTTCAGGTGTGTGTGTGTTTATTTACTGTAACTTATAGATTAATCATGTTAGGTATCTCGGGGAGACGCCTGACATGATTAATCTTGGACTTATTGGCAGCTATGGGCTGCCATTAACTCCTTATTACCCCGATTTGCCAACACACCAGGGCACATCGGGAAGAGCCGGGTACAGTCCCAGAACTGTCGCATATAATGTATGCGGCAAATCTGGGCGGCTGCTGACTGATATTGTTAGGCTGGGGGGCTCCCCATAACGTGGGGCTCCCCATCCTGAGAATACCAGCCTTCAGCCGTATGGCTTTATCTGGCTGGTATTAAAATAGGGGGGGGAACCGCACGCTGTTTTTTTAAATTATTTAATTATTTATTTCACTGCACAGTATAGACACGCCCACTGGCTGCTGTGATTGGGTGCAGTGAGACACCTGTCACTCAGCGTGGGGGCGTGTCTCACTGCAACCATAGGCGCCTGTGGGCGGGGAAAGCAGGGAATACGAGATTGTTTAATGAGCGGACGGCTTTTTCAAAATAGTAAAAGCCGCCGGAGCAGTGTGAATGCTGTGCAGTGCCGCGCCGGAGATCGGTGAGTATGAGAGAGGGGGGGGGGGAAACTGACCGACAGACTGTGAGAGAGGGACAGTGATAGTGACGGACCGACAGAGAGAATAGAGACCGAGAGGGAGAGACCGACTGACAGAATAGTGATTGACAGACATTGTAAGACCTCACTCGTTTCCAGTGTTTTAGGAAACATGCGAGAAATGTGTTTAGAAAATCGAATGTCACTAGGATGGTGTGAGTGCCGTCCCGTGACATCCGATTATTTACACGCTCCCATAGACTTGCATTGGAGAGACTCGCAGTAGAAACTCACAAAAAATGATTGCGATTTTTTTCTCGGTCCGATTTGGACTGAGGAGACAAAAAAAAAAAACAAAAAAAAAAAACAAAAAAAAAAAACGCAGATGAGAGCTGAATCATTCACTAACATGTGTCCGATTCCAATGCGAGTTTTTCTCGCATTGCTCTTCTGCGAGAAACTTACAAGTGAGAAGCAGCCCTTACACTCACATGAGGCTGATCATTGCACTACCTAACGTCCTTATACGAGTCTTTCCCCTCGTCAATGATCACATGACTAGACCCGGAGTTGCCCTAAACACACCCTGGCTAGTGAGCAGGCCGATGAGAGCACTAGTCTCATCATTGCAATAATACAACACAGGGGTAGGGAGACAGACAGGGGAAAATAGACACAAAGGAAAATAATCCAAGCAACTCCAATGCAGCGGCAAAAAAGCCAGCGCGCGCATGGAGCCTTAGTTCTGCTCTTGAATTTGGCATACAAACACTAATGCAAAAATACAGACATGTGAAAGAGGCCTTAAACAAATGCCATCACACGTATACGCCATCTGAGTGTTACTCGGTATTTTCACTTTGATTTGAATAGGTGAGAGACATTGCATTGATTCTGGATCTACTCACCCAAAGTAGTTTTTATTTTTTTGCAGACATGTAAGCCATGCACCGGGGTGGGCTCTTTAGGATACATCGAAGTCACGAATGAGAAATAAACGGCCCCAAAAGTAGATTAACTAACAAAAGTGCTTTACTACAATTTGAATATGAATGCAATCAAAACAGGGGAAGACACTCAGGGAAAATCCACAAACTCAGCGAAAAGGCTGAGACCCTTGTGCTATACAGGGTGGCGCCTTACAACAGGAGACTGCTACAATATATACACTATATGTAGGCATGACTGGATATTCCAACCGCCAACTACCTATTAATACCCTTAAACATGAAAAAAATTGGATGGGTGTGAAATACAAGCCGCCCACGGTATAGCACAACAGTTTACAAACTTAAAATAAATTTACTCTAACCCCCAATTGACTATTCCCCTGCCCCAATATAAATATAGTGCCCTTTAATGGAGGATTTATCCCACGATTCACCTTGAATAACCAAACAATTTACTATATACAACGGCTGCTTACCAAAGAGCATAAAAACATAAATAACAGATATTTTGTCCAACACAAGTTCCCTCCTGGATGGGCTCGATTATGCCCTAAAGTCTATGATGGGTCTTAGTAACATCCGGGTGTGAGGTAGTTGTGGTCCACAGAGAAACCTCAATGGCAAAGAACTAAATAATGTAGTCTTGGAAACGATGGTACCAAATGGTGATTGTGGCAATAACTGTGGCCTGACAGGGTTACTAAGCCTAACTAAACTAACTACAGGCCCTGCCTCAGTCTCAAATATTCTGGCGCCAAACTGATGTGAGGTGCTTGCACGGTTACCCACCGCGATGGCGCAGTGGGCCTTACTTATCTTACCGACCCGGGTCTGCTCTGGACAATATGTCTGAAGTACAAAGTCAGGTAAGAGGCCTCTCCAACAGCTGAGCAGTACTGCGGTCACTGTGGCTTGTCTCCTTGGCAACGTCCTATCAACTTCACAAAAGCGCAAAAGCGTTCTTTCAGCAATCTTCTCCCATCTGGTAAGGATACGGATACAGCGTCACAGCTCTGATCAAGATGATAGATTTCTAGTCGCAAATATTCTCTCTTCCCTCTTCCGCACATCCTCTGTCTCTGTACTCATTCACTGCCAACCGCTTCCAAGATGGCTGCTGCTCTACTTCCTGTGATGTACTTCTTTTTATCAGCCCCCATCTGAGCTACCTATTGCAGTCTTTCATCTGTGCTGAGAAACAGCGTCCTCTTATGGTTGAATAATGACATTTTTGTCCCTTATAAAGTATTATCACATCATTACTGACAACTGCAGGTTATAAAGTTACATACAATAAATACTGTTCACATTTATGAGACAAATATATACGTCTAAACTATGCTTGTGAGGTGATACCGGGGCTTGCCATGCACATCTTTAACCAGGTACATATTTCTGGCCATGAACAATGGGAGCTGTTTCACCATCTCAAATGCCACCCCACTAGAGGTTGACGTCCTCGGCAACCCTTCCCATACAAATTCTTCTTGCGCATAGTGCTGTGGAGGTACACCAGCATTGGATCTGGTTGTCCTACGCAGGGTCGTAGGATCGGGAACTTCAAGTACATTTATTGGGGGAGGGGATGCCGGTTGCGCAACTCCCTCCCTGGGTGGCAAGCTTATCACAGATGGAACCTCAGTTGTTCCCGGGACAGGGACAACCCACCATTCCTCAACTAAAGGGGTTTCCACTGTACTCAAAGTAGGGATAGGCACCTCCTCTGTTGCCTTGGGCTCTTCAAAGGTGCAGCGTCTCAACATGTTACGATGAAGGTTCCGCGAGGGTCCCTCATTCGCCACTGGCTCCACCTCAGACTGGGATAGCAGGATCTACCCTTCTTTTCACCACATATGGGATCGCCTCCCACCGCCCATCCAACTTCCCAGTTGGCTTTTTGGCCTTGACCATCACCCGGAGCATACTCGTCTTTTTGCACGGGTCTCGGATTTGGGTGTACCACTTGTTTGAGGCGCTCCCCCACAACATTGTGCACTGCTCTCAGCCGACGCCGGTGCTCTTGCGCCCATGCAGTGGTATTTCTAGGAGGTGGCTGCATTGGATCAGGCATGTGGAGATCCTCGATTTCCCGTCCAGCTCTCCCGAACATGAGCATATGTGGTGAGTAACCAGTGGTACTGTGTACCCTGTTATAGGCCCACATCAGTTCAGGTAAGTATTCTGGCCACCGAGCCTTTTGACTGTCCTCCAGAGTCCGCAGCATCTGGAGCAAGGTGCGATTGAATCGCTCGCATGCCCCGTTCCCTTGGGGGTGATATGGGGTAGTGCGGGAACGCTCTATGCCATAAAGCTGGTACAGCTCAGTCATCAGGGTGCCCTGGAAGCATGCCCCCTGATCTGAATGAATCCTCTTTGGACACCCAAACACCTGTATAAAGTGTCTACAGACTGCCTCAGCTGCTGACTCTGCTGTCTGGTCAATGGTGGGTACGGCCACTGCATATTTTGTAAAATGATCTGTCATCACCAGGCAGTATGAGTGTCCTGAGGCAGAATACCCAATCTGTACATAGTCAATCATCAAGATTTCTAGGGGTGCAGACGTGAAAATGGCCTGGACAGGGGTCCGTTGTTCGGGGCTCTTACTCAATCCGCAAGCTCGACACTTCAGACATGCCTCAGTTACCATATCTCCCAAGTCAGGGCAATATACTAGCCGTTGGAGCCACTTGTAGGTTTTATCGCTCCCAAAATGGGCACCCCTCTCATGGGCTTCCCGGGCCGCCTCTGATCCCAAAAACATAGGTATAACAATCTGTTGTCGGTACTGCAACTCAGACTTTAAGTATACAGTCCGGCACAGGACTCCCTGGATAACATTTAGTTTATCCCACTGCCTCAGCAACTTCTGGCCTTCTGTGGTCAGGCAGGCCCTCTCTTCCGGCCGTGGCCAGACTTTGGTCCGGACCGACTCTTTCACTCGCCGTAGGTCCGGACAGCCATGCTGGACTCTCCCCCAATCATCCAAAGTTTTCCCTAACACCATGGGCATCCCAGAAGCCACCCCACTTGAATGTGCCAAGTTCTGGAATAGAGGTAATCGACTGAGATTCGGTGTTTAAGTGTCCTCTAGCTCCTCATCAACATTCTGGGTGGGCAATCCTACAGGAACTCGGGAGAGTGCATCAGCATTGCTGTTCTCCCTTCCTGACCGAAACTGGTTGTGGTATTGGTACTTGGAAAGAGGAGCCATCCACCTCTGTTCAAGAGCTCCTAGTTTGGCATTCCCTAAGTGTGCTAATGGGTTATTATCAGTCATTACAGTCACTTCGGCACCCGTCAGATACTCAGCGAACTTTTCCGTCATGGCCCATACCAGTGCTAAAAGTTCCAACTTAAAAGAACTATAGTTGTCGGGGTTGCGCTCTGACTCCCTCAGAGACCTACTGCCATAAGCAATTACTCTCTCACGTCCATCTTGCATTTGAGATAGTACTGCCCCCAGACCATGTAAACTCCCATCAGTATATAACAAGAATGGGGCATCAAACCGCGCATAGGCCAGAATTGGGGCACTCAAAGCTTTTTTCAGTGCCTCAAAGGCTTCTTGCTGACGTGGTCCCCACTCGATGGGCCGAGTTTTCGGTCCCCCAGCCGTGCCCCTCAGCAACTCGTTTATCGGGCCGGCCAGATGAGCAAACTTGGGTATAAACCTTCGATAATACCCGGCCAGTCCCAGAAAGGCCCGCACCTCCCGTAGGGTATTCGGCCGCGGCCACTTCTGGAAGGCCTCCACCTTACTGGCGGCCGGCTGTACCCCCTCCGTGGTGACCACATGTCCTAAGTACTCTATCCGATGTTGAAACAGTTGACACTTCCTGGGCTTGATCTTGAGACCATGGTCTCGCAACTGCCCTAAGACCTGCCGCAACTTCTGGAGGTGATCCTCGAATGAAGTTCCAAACACTATCACGTCATCCAGGTATATCAATACCGACTCAAAGTTGAGATCACCCAGACGGTGCTCCATCAGCCGCTGAAAGGTCCCCGGGGCATTGGACAGGCCGAATGGCATGCGATGAAACTCATAGAGTCCCATGGGTAAGATGAAAGCAGTCTTCGCTTTGTCTTTCTCGGCCACTGGTACCTGCCAGTACCCGCTGGCCAAATCAAGAGTCGAAAAAACTTTGCATGACCTAGGGCGGACAATGACTCTTCGATCCGTGGAAGAGGGTAGGCATCCCGGACAGTCTGGGCATTCAGTTTCCGGTAGTCCACACAGAATCGGAGGGCTCCATCTTTCTTCCTCACCAAGACCACTGGCGCTGCCCATGGACTTTGGCTCTCTTGGATCACCCGATTTTCCAACATGATGGCCACCATATCTTTCACCTCCTGATACATCTTGGGTGGGATTTGCCGATAGCGTTCCTGGATTGGCGCAGCACCACCGGTAGGAATTTCGTGCTCAATGGCGGAAGTACACCCAAAGTCTTCATCATTTCTTGAGAACGCTTCCTGGTATTCCCAAAGAGTGTCTTCGAGAAGCTTTTGTTGCCCCGGAGTGAGGGTTCGGCGGTCCACTCCCGTCAGAGACATGATCACTTGGCCATTCCATTCAGCTGACGGGGTCGCTCTTTGTTGGACACCTACGGCATAAGTCCAGGCTGACCTCCTATCTGGCTGTAGCGTGAAATCCCTCCGCCGAAGAATTTCCCCATCAAGCACATAGACTTCGGCCAGCAGAGTATTTCCAGGAATGGTTAATTCACTGTCTAGGACATTAATGCATCGTACAGGTGCACACCCATTCTTTACGGTGACAAGAGCCCGAGCTACCAGCGGTCGGGTTGATGCTTCCCCTTGAGTGACAGGTTCAATCAAGACCTCCAGCCCATTCAGTCGTCTCCCAGCACCCACAGGCAGCATCAATATTTGCTCCTGTTGTGGTGGGAACTTCACCTGAGTCTTCAGCGGCACCCTCACTCGTCCGATTGGCTGACCGCGCCTGGTGCTCTTTTGCAGGCTACAGCTCCTCACCATTTGCTGCAGAACTTTCTGTGTCGGCCGATGTGTGGTAGCCCGTTGCCAATACTTAGGCCCTTCCTTGGCATACATGTGGTGATTTAAATCTCTCAACACGTTCATACCCAGTGTCACATCCAATCCTCTCCGGGACGGATGGTTCACGAGCACAACTCCCTTCTTGCCAATGCTCTGGTCTAACAATCGGATATGCATCCAGACTATTCCTTGTACATCCAACTCATTGTTATTGGTAGCTGTCAGCCTAATGACACTTCCATCTTCCGGTTCCATCAAGTTCCCAAAATGTCTCTCAAAGAATTCCAGCGGCATAATCGTGCATTCCGACCCAGTATCGACTAGGCAGCGTAACCGTTGACCTTCGAACTCTGCTTCTATTACAGGGCTTCTGGCATATAAATTGTGTTCTTCATACACTGGACTTGACTGCGGCGGCTGATGGGTGCCGAGTCAGCGTTAAACTATCTGTGCAGAGCAGTCTCTGGCGATATGGCCAAATTGTTGACAGCACCAGCATTGGGGCCCACGGTGGGGTTGCGATCCCAATGTGTCGTACCTCATGGAATTCTGCCTCCTGGCCGGTGTTGCCATAGAGACTCGGGGTCGCGGAGCTATTGTTGGTGCGTGAAGTGGTCGGTCGCACACCTGAGCTACCTTCAGTTGAAGTTCCTGCATTTGTTCTGTTAAAGTCTTGATCACATCCCTCAGGACAGCCGCCTCTCCTGATCCTTTCTGACCCTCTGCAATATGGGCACTGCTCACCCACTTCTTGATCACAGGAATTGACTCCTCCTCCCGTTCTAAAGCGGCTAGATAGCTGTCATTAAATGTCAGAGATGAGTTGCTCCGAGTCATCTCTCGGAACTTATCCTGTAAAGACTTATTGGCTATCCCAGCAATGAACTGGTCCCTCAGGATCTTGTCCAGCTCCTGAAAGGCGCCCATGCCCGCTGAGTCACGCCTGCGGATCTCCTGCATTGCTTCCTGCAAGGCGTTTGCATACCGCATAAGTGTTTCTCCTTCACGCTGTGGCCGATTGAAAAATCCACTTCTCAGCTGCACCACTTGCACACGGGCCCCATGGACCCTCTCTAACAGGGCAAATACCTTCTCAATGTTGTCTCTCTCGGATTCATGGCGCACCAGCAGTGTCCGTCGGGCATCACCCTCTAGGGCATTCAGAGCTACTTCTGCCTGTAATTCCGGAGTCAGGTTACACATCTTGACTGCACTCCGAACCCTCTCCATCCAATCCTCAAGGCCGATGTTGCTACCATCAAACCTAACCAAGGGAGGGAACAAAGTCCCCGCTGGAAGGTACCCTACCTGGGGTGACATGGCAGATTGCACTGGTGACATTAGGGAAAGCTGGCTTGCCTGTGCTGGGGCCTGGACTGGTGCTGCTAATACCGGTGAGTTGACTCCCGCCGCATTCCCGTCCATAACGGTCGCTGTATCCTGCCGACTACGCCAAATTTGTAAGCCATGCACCGGGGTGGGCTCTTTAGGATACAGCGAAGTCACGAACGAGAAATAAACGGCCCCAAAAGTAGATTAACTAACAAAAGTGCTTTACTACTATTTGAATATGAATGCAATCAAAACAGGGGAAGACACTCAGGGAAAATTCAAACACTCAGCGAATAAGCTGAGACCCTTGTGCTATACAGGGTGGCGCCTTACAACATGAGACTGCTACAATATATACACTATATGTTACCTACAGGCATGACTGGATATTCCAACCGCCAACTACCTATTAATACCCTTAAACATGAAAAAAATTGGATGGGTGCCAAATACAAGCCGCCCACGGTATAGCACAACAGTTTACAAACTTAAAATAAATTTACTCTAACCCCAAATTGACTATTCCCCTGCCCCAATATAAATATAGTGCCCTTTAATGGAGGATTTGTCCCACGATTCACCTTGAATAACCAAACAATTTACTATATACAACGGCTGCTTACCAAAGAGCATAAAAACATAAATAACAGATATTTTGTCCAACACAAGTTCCCTCCTGGATGGGCTCGATTATGCCCTAAAGTCTATGATGGGTCTTAGTAACATCCGGGTGTGAGGTAGTTGTGGTCCACAGAGAAACCTCAATGGCAAAGAACTAAATAATGTAGTCTTGGAAACGATGGTACCAAATGGTGATTGTGGCAATAACTGTGGCCTGACAGGGTTACTAAGCCTAACTAAACTAACTACAGGCCCTGCCTCAGTCTCAAATATTCTGGCGCCAAACTGATGTGAGGCGCGTGCACGGTTACCCACTGCGATGGCGCAGCGGGCCTTACTTATCTTACCGACCCGGGTCTGCTCTGGACAATATGTCTGAAGTACAAAGTCAGGTAAGAGGCCTCTCCAACAGCTGAGCAGTACTGCCGGTCACTGTGGCTTGTCTCCTTGGCAACGTCCTATCAACTTCACAAAAGCGCAAAAGCGTTCTTTCAGCAATCTTCTCCCATCTGGTAAGGATACGGATACAGTCACAGCTCTGATCAAGATGATAGATTTCTAGTCGCAAATATTCTCTCTTCCCTCTTTTGCACGTCCTCTGTCTCTGTACTCATTCACTGCCAACCGCTTCCAAGATGGCCGCTGCTCTACTTCCTGTGATGTACTTCTTTTTATCAGCCTGTAGCTCCGCCCCCATCTGAGCTACCTATTGCAGTCTTTCATCTGTGCTGAGAAACAGCGTCCTCTTATGGTTGAATAATGACATTTTTGTCCCTTAGGGTGGTTTCACACATCCGGCGCTCTCCCATACAGTGACTACAGTACAGTGACAGCGCAACAAGCGCCGGTCACATGCTGTCATGTGACCGGCACATGTGACCCGGAAGTTACAGCGCTGTCACTGTACAGAAGGGCAGTGAGCCCCATAGGGGTGAATGGACCCCATGACGATCGGGAGGGTGCAAGGTTAGGAAAGGGTTAATAGGTTTGCATGGGATGGGGGATGTGTGGGAGTACAGGATTGGTAGTAGGGAGCTGTAAGGGGATTGGGGGGGGAGCAAGGAAGGGGTGGGGTGTTGGGAGAGGTATAAGAGAGGGGGGTGTGCTGTTTACCTCCCCTTTCGTCGATTGATCTGTGTGTCCCAGGACGTAGTGCTGCTGCTGCCTCCTGCCATGGCTGCCCTTGCTGAACTCCTGGAGATGGTGCGGGGGGCATCCGAGGTCGTGGGAGTGGATGCCCTGAGGCAGCAGCTGGCTGCGGTCTGTGGGGCTGGAGCGGCGCCGCCTGCTGTTCCAGCGCCCGGGCCGTGGCTACGTGCTCGGCGGGCGCGACCGCCGGAGCGCTACTCCCCCAGCGGGAGGGGGAGAATCAGATCAAGGAGCCCCTGCGGGGACCCTCCGGAGCAGCGGCGGAGCCCTCCAACTAACCTAGGGGAGCAGCCGGCCACCGGGAGGAATCCGCGACGGAGATCCCGTGGGTCGGGGGTGGGCGGAGCCTCTGCGAGGCCCACTTCCGGTCCGCGGCCTGCGCAGCATCAGACCGGAGCATGGATGACGGCAGCCCCCAGTGATGTGCCGGCTGGGGGTGGCGCTCGGCGTGCCGGATTGCCGGAGGAGACTCCCTGCAGGCCGCAGGGGAGAGCAACAGGACGGGGGACGGGAGCGGATGTGAGCGGCGAGGTCAGGAGATCGGAGGAGGGGTACGGTGGCCCGCAGGCACAGAGGAGATCGGTAGTCACGGTCCCCCCTGGCGAGGAGCGTGCTGGGGGTGGGTCCCGGCGAGGAGCAAGCTCGGCACGGCCTTCCGGCAGTCGGCAGGGAGGGAGCCCACTGAGGACAACAGGAGAAGGGGCGGCGCAGCAGGATATCACGATTACAGCGGGAAGAGACGGCGGCAGGGCGCCACGGCGGGAGAAAAGGAAGAGGTCAAGCAGGAGTCGCCCGGACGAGCGGGGTGCGGTGACCGTGGGGGTCGACGGCCGCCAGGTGCGGGCTGTCCCCTCGCTGGTCCCCCCTGTGGATTTCGGCAGCGCATCAGACTCCAGCGAGGAAGAAGGAGCAGCGGCAGGTCGGACGGAGCGGCAGCTGGAAGATCGTGGCACGGCTGTTCCGGCGTCGACTCAACGGCAGCCTGGTGAGCAGACAACAGAAATGTTACATGCTGTGGGTAGCGCGGGCGAGGGCGGGGGTTCCGTCGCGGGACGCGTTGCGCTGGGGGCGAGTGCGGTCGGGCAGTCTGGTTTACCGGGTCCAGAGTTTTGGGGGCAGCTTTTGGGGGTGTTGCAGGGGTTGTCTGCGGAACGGGGTAGTCGGACTGGGCCTGGGGCTCCGGTGGGGGCGTGGGTGGGCCCCACGGAGGTGGTGCGGACAGAAGCGCCGGTGCGCGATGTTGCGGCGGGGGACACGACCTCGGCGGCAGGTACGGGACAGGAGGCTGGTGGGGCGGCTTCCGTGGGTGCGAGTAAGGAGGCGGAAAAGGAAAAAGAAAAGGAGGATGAGGTAGTGCGTTTGGATGATAGGGCGCGGAGTGAAATTTATGTGTGTTTTGAAGGTCAGTTAGGGGTTCATTTGAAAAAGGAGGTGAGGGAAAAGATTTGGAAGGGGGAGTATGTGGAAATTTTTTCCCTGCTTCCCTTGGAAAAGTTTAATTTGGATAAGGTGAAACCTAGTGATACAAAAAAGGAGAAGGAGGATGAGGAAAAACGGCGGTATAGGTTGATCCCGAGGACGTTTACCAATTGGTTGCAGGCCTTTGCTATCTTAGCCAGTGTGATCGGGGAAAAGGAGCCGGAGCATTGTTCCGCCCTATTTGGATATATGGACGCGATAGGGGAAGCGTATAGAGTATACGGCGGTTTGGGGTGGTTGAGATATGATGAGCAGTTCCGGCAGCGGAAGGCTCTGCGGCCGGGAGTCCAGTGGGGCCACAAGGATATTTCTTTGTGGATGCGGTTAATGACGGCGCCGGCTCAGCCCTTTCGAGGGGGTGCCGGGAGCCCGGGTGCGAGTGGCGGGTCCTCGGCTGGACAGAAAAAGGGAGCTTGTTGGCAATATAACGAGGGACAGTGTAAGTTCGGGGCCTCTTGTCGGTTCAGACACGAGTGTTCCGGATGTGGAGGGTCCCACCCTCTGGCCAGGTGCTTCAAGAAAGGCAAAGGAAAGGCGGGGGAGGGGTCTGGAAAAAGGGAGGACGCCAGTGAGGGTAGAGGCGATGCTTCCCTATTTAAGTAGATACCCGGATGTGCGGGCGGCGGAGTTGTTGGAACGTGGTTTTACAGAGGGCTTTCGGATTCCGTTTGAATCTGAGGCGCCGGTGTTTCGCCCGGGAAACTTGCGGTCCGCAAAAGAACATCCGGCGGTGGTGAAGGAAAAGCTGCAGAAGGAGGTGGGGTTGGGGAGGATGGCGGGCCCATTCCAGGACCCGCCATTCTCTAATTTACGGATTTCCCCCCTTGGGGTGGTACCTAAGAAGGAGCCGAACAAATTTCGGCTCATTCATCATTTATCTTATCCGGCGGGATTGTCGGTGAATGATGGGATATCACCGGAATTGTCGGCGGTATGTTATGTATCGTTCGATAGGGCCTTGGAGCTGGTAAGGGTAGCGGGGCGGGGGGCCCTGATGGCAAAGGCGGATGTGGAAGCAGCTTTTCGTTTACTCCCGGTGCATCCAGAGAGCTTTCATCTCTTAGGGTGTATGTGGGATGGTGAATACTATGTGGATCGCTGCCTGCCGATGGGCTGTTCCATTTCGTGTGCTTATTTTGAGGCATTCAGTACGTTTGTGGAATGGGTAGTCAAGGAGGTGGCAGGAGTCCATTCGGTGATTCACTATTTGGATGACTTCTTTTGCGTGGGTCCGGCGGGCTCTTCGGTTTGCTCCTTGTTGTTGTTCACGTTAGAGCGGATCGCGCGTAGCCTGGGTATTCCGTTGGCAAAAGACAAAACAGAAGGGCCGGTGACGGTATTATGTTTCTTAGGTATCGAAATTGATACACTGGCAATGGAATGCCGGTTGCCGGAGGGAAGCTGTTGGATTTGAAGGCGTCGGTGCGTTTTTTGTCTCAGGCCAAGAAGGTGCGGTTGCGCGAGTTGCAGTCAGTGCTCGGAAAATTGAATTTCGCTTGTCGCATTATGCCGATGGGGCGGATATTTAATAGGAGACTGGCGAGCGCAACCGCAGGGGTAAAAGCTCCAAATCACTTTGTCAGAGTGACAAAAATGATGAAAGGGGATTTGTTGGTGTGGGAGGAGTTCTTGGACCGGTACAACGGTCGGACCCTTTGGATGAGCGAGGCGGTGTCCAATAGCCAGTTGGAATTGTACACGGATGCGGCTGGGGCGACAGGTTTTGGAGCAATTTTTCAAACGCGCTGGTGTGTGGGAAAGTGGCCGCGGCGGTGGGTGGAAGCAGGTTTGGTGAGGAATTTGGCGCTGTTGGAATTGTTTCCCATTATTGTGGCGGTGGAGTTGTGGGGCCCTGTTTTTTGCTGGAAGAAGGGTTTGCATGCATTGTGACAACATGGCGGTGGTGCATTCCATCAACGCACTGTCGGCAAAATCCCCGCCGGTTGTGGGGTATTTAAGGCATCTAGTGTTGCGTTGTTTGGAGTTAAACATTTGCGTGGTGGCTCGGCATGTGCCTGGGATTCGCAACGAAGTGGCTGATGCGCTATCATGGTTTCAGTTTTGCAGGTTCAGGAAGCTGGTGCCGGAAGCGGACGCGGAAGGGGAACCTTGCCCGAACTGGCTGTGGGACCTGGCATCGGTGTAGCTTTTGAGGGAATTCGGAGATCGGTGTCTGAGGCTACTTGGTGCCGATATCAGGCGGTGTGGCAGGAATGGGCAGAGTTGGAAAGTAGGGAGTTCATGGAGTCGGGTTACCAGGGTCGAGTGTTGGGGGTACTGATGTTAATAAGTGGGGATTTTTCGGAAGGCAGGTCTGTTTCGGTGATTGGTTGCAAGTTGGCGGCGTTGGCCTTTTTGTTCCAGATGCAAGGGGTTCGGGACGCGACTAAGGATTTTCTGGTGCGACAGGCGATGAAGGGTTTTCGAAAAGGGGCTCAGTCGCGTGACTGTAGGCGGCCGGTGTCATTGCCATTGTTGGTGCGTTTAGTGGGGTGTTTAGGGGAGTTGTGTTCGTCTCCTTATGAGCGGGTGTTGTTCTCGGTAGCTTTTGTACTGGCGTTTTTTGGGGCCTTTCGTATTGGCGAATTGGTCAGCCCGACTAAGCAAGCGAGGGGTGGTTTGCTGTTGGGTGATGTGATGCTGGGGGAGGATAGAGTGGAATGTCGGCTTCGTTTTTCTAAGACGGATCAGAGGGGCCGGGGGCGCTTAGTAGTGTTGTACGCTTTACCGGGGCACCAGTTGTGCCCAGTGTTACATGTGTCAGAGTTTTTAAAGGTGCGCGGCGGTTACCCTGGTGTTTTTCTTAGACATACGGACGGATTGGCTTTGTCGCGGTATCAATTCAATGCGGTGCTGAAGATGGCTCTAGCAAGGGTGGGGGAGGAGCCACGTGAGTACGGGTCTCACTCCTTCCGGATTGGGGCGGCAACGGAGGCCGCCAGGTGGGGTTTGAGTGAGGATTGTATCCGGCGGATTGGGAGGTGGGAGTCTTCCAGGTTCCGTTTGTACATTAGGCCTCACTTGGTCAGGTGATGGTCAGGGGTGGGGGATTCAAGGTTGGTGTTAGATGCCGGTTTGTGGGCAATTTCTTGTGCTGTTGCTGTTTTTATTCGTGGTCTTTGTATTTTATAGGTCCATGCCTTGTGTGGATCCTCGGGCACTCCTATGTGTATTGGGGAGCGTTACGGGCGGATGTGCGGCGTGACGGTCGGCAGCTCGGAGTGTCGGTGTCGGAAGCTCGAGTAAAGTGGCTCGGAATTCGGGGCATGACCTGGGGTAGGGTGCGCCCTGAGGTGGCTTATTATAGCCGTATGGATCGTGTCCCTGATGTGTTAATTTTGCATGTGGGAGGGAACGATTTGGGAGTAAGGTCGGCGAGGGAATTGAAAAGGGATATAAAGCTGGACCTGTTACATTTGTGGAGGGCGTTTCCGGGCATAGTTATCGTTTGGTCGGACATTATAGCTCGGAAGCAGTGGCGTTTTGGGAGGTCGGTGGACCGTATTAATAGGGCTCGGAGCAAGCTGAACCGGGCTATTGGCAGGTTTGTGGCGAGAAATGGGGGGTTGGTGGTGCGGCATAGAGAATTGGAGGAGTCCACGGAGCAGTATCTAAGGAGAGATGGGGTTCACCTGACTGATGTGGGTCTGGATTTATGGATGTTGGGTTTGAGGGATGGCCTAGAGCAAGCACTGGGGGTGTGGGGGGCCCGGGCCAAGTAAGGGTGTCACTTGGCCGGCCTGTGGCGGGGTGATAGGTCCGTCTGAGAGGTTGGGAGTACCGACAGTCGGCTTGTTGGTACGAAGTCGCTCAAGGGGAGTGGCTTCGGAGTGGATGGGAACTTGTGGGCGGAGGTCCCGCAGGTTCTGGGTAGGGGTAATTAACGATGGAACGTTGTTACCCCTCACCTCGGGCCGGGTGGTCACGGCCGAGGTGGTCCTCTGGGCCGGTTTGGAGGTTACGGCCGGGGGGTTAGGAATGATGGTTTGCCTCTCGGACGGATCTATCGGTGTTTCTGGTTATACGGGTATATATGTATAAGGTTAAGTTTAACAATTGAGTGGCATGTTGGGCCACGAGTTTTGGTATACATATATACGGTAAAAATAAAACTGTGGCCATTCCTGCAATAAAGTCGTGGTTCTCGTCTTCATTTAGGTAGATATGGTACGGGGGGGTGTGTTTTACAGGATAACCTGCTTATCCCTTATAGATGCGTCAAGAAGGGCAGTGAGCCCCATAGGGGTGAATGGACCCCATGACGATCGGGAGGGTGCAAGGTTAGGAAAGGGTTAATAGGTTTGCATGGGATGGGGGATGTGTGGGAGTACAGGATTGGTAGTAGGGAGCTGTAAGGGGATTGGGGGGGGGAGCAAGGAAGGGGTGGGGTGTTGGGAGAGGTATAAGAGAGGGGGGTGTGCTGTTTACCTCCCCTTTCGTCGATTGATCTGTGTGTCCCACCCGCCCGCCCTGATATATAATTATATGTATAGGTTCAAAAAAAAAAAAAAAAAAAAAAGATAAAAAAAAAAAAAAAAAATAAATAAATAAAAAAGGTGAAAAGGTGATGGTTTTCAAAAAAAAAAAAAAAAAAAAAAAAAGAATTTAAAAAAAGAAAAGAGGAATAAAGGTGAATACAAGGTTGAGTTGCTAATTTATTGTTGTCACAGCGGGGTGATAGGTCCGTCTGAGAGGTTGGGAGTACCGACAGTCGGCTTGTTGGTACGAAGTCGCTCAAGGGGAGTGGCTTCGGAGTGGATGGGAACTTGTGGGCGGAGGTCCCGCAGGTTCTGGGTAGGGGTAATTAACGATGGAACGTTGTTACCCCTCACCTCGGGCCGGGTGGTCACGGCCGAGGTGGTCCTCTGGGCCGGTTTGGAGGTTACGGCCGGGGGGTTAGGAATGATGGTTTGCCTCTCGGACGGATCTATCGGTGTTTCTGGTTATACGGGTATATATGTATAAGGTTAAGTTTAACAATTGAGTGGCATGTTGGGCCACGAGTTTTGGTATACATATATACGGTAAAAATAAAACTGTGGCCATTCCTGCAATAAAGTCGTGGTTCTCGTCTTCATTTAGGTAGATATGGTACGGGGGGGTGTGTTTTACAGGATAACCTGCTTATCCCTTATAGATGCGTCATGTATTGTCTGTACGGGAGAGTGCCGGATCCGGCAAACCGGCGAAAAGCCGGATGTGTGAAACCACCCTTATAAAGTGATATCACATCATTACTGACAGCTGCAGGTGGTAAAGTTACATACAATAAATACTGTTCACATTTATAAGACACAAATATATACGTCTAAACTATGCTTGTGAGGTGATACCGGGGCTTGCCATGCACATCTTTAACCAGGTACATATTTCTGGCCATGAACAATGGGAGCTGTTTCACCATCTCACAGACACTCAACCTGCAAAAAATATACAGACATGTGACCATCCCCAAAGACAATAATGGGACGCTCTTCACAGTCACAGTGTACTCTTTCAGACACTATTTCATCAGTATGCATCTATTTGAGGTGGGCAGGCACTAAAATGTGGTTGACTACATTTTTGTGCCTCTCTCTTAGGTGGATACTGCAAAATATGATGTTGGATAGCGTACAAGGTGACTCCGTCTGCAATATTACAGCCAATGGCCGTTATTCAAAGTTTCAGATATTCGCCCTGACAGAGTCACGGACGTGTGGATGACACGTGATGTGCACATGCACTAACCAGTAGGCCCAGACTCCGCTTACTGTGATGGCTAATTGCCATGCGATATTATTTCACAGTAGTGCGGCCATTGTCCAGTCATGGGTGGACGGAGCTTCATATTTGCTGTTTCCGTGAATTTCACACACCCATAGACTGGTATGGTTCATTTTGCTCTGTGACTTGGATGACAGACAAACATGTCTCCATGAGTTTTTTCAGACATGTGAACAGCAAATGTTGAGTACTTGGTGAGTATTTTACCTCAGTATTTGTAGCCAAAACCATGAGTGGAACAATCAGGGGAAAAGTAGAATAGAAACATGGCACCACTTCTGGATTCCCCCCCCCACCCCACTCCTGGTTTGGATGAAAAATACAGGAGGTAAAAAAACTCACCAAATATTTAACATGTGAACGTGGCCTTACTTCTGAGGTAAAAAAAAAACAAAACAAAAAAAAAAAAACTGACCAAATACTTAGAATGTGTGCACATGTCCTTAATTCTGAGGGGGGAAAACCTCACCAAATACAGAACGTGTGCACATGTCCTTAATTCTGAGGGGGGAAAACCTCACCAAATACAGAACGTGTGCACGTGGCCTTAATTCTGAGGTAAAACCCCCCTCACCAAATACAGAACGTGTGCACGTGGCCTTAATTCTGAGGTAAAAACCCCTCACCAAATACAGAACGTGTGCACATGGCCTTAATTCTGAGGTAAAACCCCCCTCACCAAATACAGAAAGTGTGCACGTGGCCTTAATTCTGAGGTAAAACCCCCCTCACCAAATACAGAACGTGTGCACGTGGCCTTAATTCTGAGGTAAAACCCCCCTCACCAAATACAGAACGTGTGCACGTGGCCTTAATTCTGAGGTAGAACTCACCAAATACTGAATGTGTGATTGTAAATGTAGCGTTAAGGGGAAACAAAGAAACTGCATAGGAAAAAACTGCATCTAAATAACACATGTGAATGGCCCCTGAGTCTGGGATCTGGGCTGCAGGGGCGGATATATCATTGGCGCAGCCACACAGGGGCCTAAGAGGTCAGGGGGCCCATTTCTACCTCCAAAGCAGATGGAATTGTGCATTATTGATGAGCTCTTGGGCTGCAAAAGGCCCCTATACTGACCTTGCACAGGGGCCTCTCCTGTCTGTGTCCGCCATTGCTGGGTTGTACAGAGACGTTGCCACTGATTGAAGCGTCAGCTGCGGTCCACTAAATTGCATCCATCACCCTGGCTGCAGCGCGATAGTTAATAACTTAATATCAATCACTGGCTTCTTGGAGGCTCAGTGTAGCCCAGGACTAAGGAACTAAAAAAAAAAAAAACCAACACCCTGTGCACCTGTGGGAGGTTCAGCCATAGCTGCAGCAACAAAGGCAAAAACATAACCCAACTGCTAGCATAGCTGCGGGAGATCTGTAGATTTCTTACACAAGGAAGTAAAGAAAAATTAAAGCCCTGGAGAGCGACACTTAAGAGTCAGATCAACTGTGAGAGCAGCGGCGAGGACACAATATGGGCACGGTGAGCAGCGGCATCACCCCAGCTCTGGGGGGCCTCCGGTACAGATATTGGGGGTAGTCTGTAGTCTTTAGATATCAGGGACCACCATAACAGCTGGTCTCAGGGGTCACACCATCACTATACATGAAGCAGAAGCACTAAGAAGCCCTAAATACATGACCTGGGGTTGGATTTGATATATTTTGTATAATTTCAGTGTGCCGCCACATGGTACTCATGTAGTATACCGCACTATGAGATCTTTCTCCATATTATGGTGGCACTTTGTTTTTATTACGGTAGGATCCACACTCAATAGTGCAGTGTTACATCAATACATGCCGCCATAATCCGCCTGATATGGAAATGCAGATTCATGGTTGTGGCATAATTATTGGAAAATTTGCAGCCGTACTACTGACTCTGAGCTATAACATGCAAAAATGAAGCTTTATGGATATACTGTGAGTTTTTCAAGGGGAAACTGCATCAGGAAACGCTCCTGATTTTGAAGGGGTTTTTGTTTTTTTTCTTCCTGTTTTGGAAGATTTTTTTTTTTCCTGAAGCGTCATCATAGGCTTATGGGGTTCTAGTATTTGCACTAAGGCTGTGTGCACACGATGCGTTTTTGCTTGCAGATGTTAATCTGCAAGGAAATACTGATGCCGTAAAGTCTATGAGAATCCGGAAGTGTTGTGCGCACATTCAGGATTATTTCCTTGCAGAAAAAAAATCTGCAGCATGTCAATTCTTTCTGCATTTTTAGTGCGTTTTCACCATTGTAAGCAATGAAAAAAATGCATTAAAAAAAAAGCATGGCAAATTGCATAAAAAGTGTGTTTTTTGCCACAGATTTGATCGCAAAAAGTCTGCAACGTGGGATCATAGCATAGGGTTATGTGCGCACGTTGCAAATTTAGTTGAAGAAACTTTTGCACCATTTCCTTATCTCTTGACAGGAAAAACGCAAAAGAACGGTTTTTTTATGCTTTTTTTGCATGCATTTTTTTTTCATTGCTTACAATGGTGAAAAACGCAGCCAAAAACCCAACATGAATTGACACGCTGCTGATTATTTTCTGCACCACATCTGCAAGAAGAAAATCCTGAACATGTGCAGTATGCTTGAGGATTCTCAATGGCTTTGCTGGCAGTTTTGTGACATCTGCAAGCAAAAATGCAGCATGTGAACACAGCCTAAGGCAGCACTACACAGGTGGAGTGGATTGTATGTTATCAAATACGCTGTCGTATATAGTCAGGTGGAGTGTGATTAGTTGCCGCACGCTCAGTCCACACTCTGTGGTTGTTTCATGGTCAATGCAAAGTAGGAATGTGACCAGGAATCTGCGGCTGCACCCTGACCACAAACTGCAGAACGAAATACCATCATCTCCAAGGCACACAGCGGTGATCACAATCAGCTCGATGGTTACACACTGGGCTGCATTTCAAGGAAGTATACTTATTTTTTTTCTAAGCTTTTTTTTTGGGGGGGGGGGGGGGGGGGGGTTAGCCATGTGCCTATGGGAGAAAGTAACTGCTGATTTAGCTGTGGAAAACCCGTGGATTTTCTAGATTTTCCAGGTAAATCCGCAGGTTTACGCAAGTACGGACAATCCCCATGTTATCCTATTGGATTTGGGGAGTGCTGTATCAATGCTGCGGTTTTTGCAGCTGCGTAAAATGCTGCGGATTTCCCGCAGCCGCACATAACTGCATGTCAATTATTCATGCCAAATTATCTGCAAAATTCCTGCCTTTCCACTATGGAGATACAGGGCGGGAAATCCGCACTGTTTCTGCAGGTTTACCGCAACAATTCCGCAGATATACCGCAGCAATGGATAGCTGCGGATTCCGGGGCGTTGCTGCGTGAACCTGCTGAAAAGTCTGCAGGTACAATCTCCCGTGGGCACGTGGCCTTATAGTCCTACCCACTGGAGGCCCATATGCAAGAAGAGTACTTGGGCCCTTTGCAGTCATCATAATGCACAATTTCACCTAGTTTAGAGGTGGTAATGGCATCCATACCTCTTGGGCCCCTGTGCGTCTGCACCAATAATCTGTCCGCCCCTGGTTCTCCCTGTAATAGGAGTTACCACCATTTATCACAAAGCCGCCTGCAGTGTAAAGAATGGAGGCTTTCATTATTCTGGAAATCCCAGTGGCTGCTCATTTATGGCATCTGATCCATTCGGCTGTCATATAATAAATCTCAGATTACCACCATAGTAAGAAAAGTCTCACATGGCAGGGAATGGTATACGATAAATTAACAAATGACTATTGTAAAATGTGATATACAGAACAGGTTCATGTCCCTGACACCTGGACACCTTCAAACGGGGGCGGACATTGCTGCAACCAGGGGCCCAAGAGGTAAGGGGGCCACATCCACCTCCAAAACAGGTGGAACTGTGCATCATGACGAGCTATTGTTCTACGCCAGCAACCTCATTGAGAACTTGATACTTGTAACTTCTTCCACATTGATCTTTTCTTCCTATAATTGTGCAGTTTTACTTTTCCTATTGGTCACACACTGGAGACTTTGCCATAAGCAATTCTCAGAAAATTGAGACCAAAACCTTTTTTTGCAATTTGTCAACTATTTTAAAATTGATTTTGCTGTAAAAAGAAAAAAAAAAGTGGAACAAACGGCGGAAGAATTGCAGACGACTTGAACTGCAACCTGGGGCGAAATCCAACATGTCTGGAAACATTTGCAACTTTGTGTCGCCGTCATAGGAGGTTTCCCGCTGCAGGGCAACACACCGTAATAAATCATGAGATGTGACGTCCTCGTACAGCCTCAGTCTTATTCCTTTCCCACCTCCGCCTTATATATCAGTATAAATTGTATGACACGATACAGAACCTTCCTCAAGGCTGGCGGAGGTGTTGGCATTCGGTTGCCTTTCTTGACTAAGTGGGAGGCTGATTTTGGAAGAGAGCTATCAGAAGAAGAGCGTACAGAAATCTTGCTCTTCTCTCACAAGTCCTCCATATGTTCCCTGGCCCAGGAGAGGAGCTATAAAGTTCTCTCGAGATGGTACAGATGTCCGGCCTCTATTCATAGCATCTTCCCTGGAGTTCCGGACACATGCTAGAGATGTGAGCGTCATAGAGGCACCTATCTTCATATATGGTGGTCTTGTCCTCCTGTTAAAAACCTCTGGATTGTGGGGTTTGATCTTATCAACGAACTTTCTACGTCAACAGTGAGTCCGACCCCAGAACTAGCCTTACTATCTCTATGTCATTTCACCATATCAAAATATAAGAAAAACCTACTTAGACATATTTTATCAGCTATTAGAAGATTAATCCCGCGTTTTTGGAAACAGAAGAGAGTGCCGTCCCACGCGGAACTCGTTGATGAGCTCAATGTTATCTGTAGGATGGAAGATCTCTTGGCATTGTCTGTGGGGGTGGGTGGGTGGGGGGTTCGGAGAGATTCCTGGAAGTTTGGACGCCATGGATTTTATTCCGAGACCCTCCTGACGTCTTGTCATGGCTTGATGGGACTCGTCTCCCACGTGCGAGCCAGTCATTAAGTACACCTAGTAGCTAGTCGTCCCTGTAGATTCCCGAGGGTCCTCGCTGGCCCCTCGTTTTTCCCTTTTATATCTAGTACTTTCTCTTACTCTGGATTTTTCCCTCTTACCCTCTTTCTCCTTTCTATATCTTCTCCCACTTTCCTTCTAGTTCTCTCCTTTATATTTCCTTCTTTCTCATTAATGCTTTAATTTTGATATAGGATTATATCGTTGCGGAACATCTTTCTGGTTATTGTCACAAAATTTGTCATCTGATTTTGGTAATGAATGATTGTTCCATTCTTTTATATTTGTATCGTCATAAGTCCAATAAAACGTGATTTAACCAAATTGTAAGACAGGAGCCCAGGAGCTGACTCCGCTCACATCTGCTGCAGGTGCCGACTTTACTATACCGCTGTGCTCCTGCCCGGGATCGCAGGTATGACACCTTGTATTGTCCTCTCATAATAACAGCAGTATTGCAGGCTATCATATGTCCAAGTGGAACTTAATATATCAAAATATGAAAAAGGTAACTAGTGTTGAGCGGACCCGGACTGTAAAAATCCAGATCCACGCGGTTTCAGCAGTAGATCCGGGTCCGACCCGGACGCGGGATTCCGGGTGTACGATCCGGATTCGGTTTTCTCTTTTTTCTCCCTTTTTCCTCTCTCCTTTTTTCCTCTCTCCCTTTTTTTCCTCTCTCCCTTTTTTCCTCTCTCTCTCCCTTTTTTCCTCTCTCTCTCCCTTTTTTCCTCTCTCCCTTTTTTCCTCTCTCCCTTTTTTCCTCTCTCTCTCCCTTTTTTCCTCTCTCCCTTTTTTCCTCTCTCCCTTTTTTCCTCTCTCCCTTTTTTCCTCTCTCCCTTTTTTCCTCTCTCTCTCCCTTTTTTCCTCTCAATCCCTTTTTTCCTCTCTCTCCCTTTTTTCCTCTCTCTCCTTTTTTTTCCTCTCTCTCCTTTTTTTTTTCCTCTCTCCCTTTTTTTTTTCCTCTCTCCCTTTTTTTTTTTTCCTCTCTCCCTTTTTTTTTTTCCTCTCTCCCTTTTTTTTTCCTCTCTCCCTTTTTTTTTCCTCATATATTGGGCTGGATTCCGGATCGGATCTCGGACTTCCTTGTCAACCCGGCACTGATCTTCCGGACCCGGATTATTAACAATCCGCACAACTCTAAAGGTAACGTTTCCACACCTTTTCTCACTGCAATAATAATATAAATGCTATTGCTGCCAAAATCATTTAAATATAATTATTTTTTATTTTAATTATTTACTGTAGTTAGTAATAATAATAAATGCCAGGATTGTACATTAGTGGACTTTTAAGAAAATTTAAAGCTGCAATACCAGACACAACCTATTTACAGATTTGGTGCCGTTTCTGGAAAAAAGGTGCCATATATTGCATTAGATATTAAACAGTGTAAATACTAATATATAAGGGCATAACAGTAACCTAGATGTCTTCGCTCGAGCAGCAGCTGACGGCATTTTTCTCCTGACACGTGATGAACTTCTTACATTGCTGAGGATCTGTCACTGCTGATGGCTTCTCCAGTAAAACCTGGTCCGTCCGGTTGTCTTTGTTTTGACCTAATACCAGCATTGTATTTACTTTTATCTTGTAGAATTTTTTTTTCAGGAGTCTTAAAGGGAACCTGTCCCCTCAAAAAACACTATTTACTTGCAGATATAGGGTTTATAACAAATGCAAAAGGATCTAACTGGAAATGTGGCTGCAGGGAGAAAACAAAGTTGCGTTCTCCATGCAGCTGCTCGCTTCCAGACATTGTGGCAGGGCAGGGAGATGTAATAGTCAGTGTAATGAGTGTGATTTATGATTAGAGATGAGCAGATCTTTTGAAATTCGAATTTGCTGACTTTGACAAATTTACTCCCAAAATTAGTTGTTTTTTTTTGTAAATACATTTCCATGTATTTCTATAGTGAAAAGCTTGCATTTGCTAAGAAAATACACATGGGGTAGAGGGGAGAGGGAAGGGAGGATCCCGCTGATCATAAGGGAAAGAGAGAGCGAGAAAAGACCTTACTGACCATAAGCGCTTACACTCTACAGAGGAGAGAGAGAGAGAACAGATCCTTGTAACCATAACAGCTAACACTCTACAGAGGAGAGAGAGAGAACAGATCCTCGTGACCAGAAGAGCTTACACTCTACTGGAGAGAGAGGTCCTTGCTGACCATAAGACCTTACACTTTTCAGGAAAGAGAGGACCCCACTGACCAGAACAGCTTACTCTCTACAGGTGAGAGAAAGCACCCCACTGACCATAAGAGCTTACACTATACAGAGGAGAGAGAGAGGATCCCATTGACTATATAAGAGCTTACACTCTACAGGAGGATAGGGTCACACCATAAGAGCTGACACTGTACAGGAGAGAGAGAGGACCCTGCTGACCATAAGAGCTTACACTCTACAGAGGAAAGAGAAGATCCCACTAACCATAAGAGCTTACACTATACAGGAGAGAGGACCTCCGTTGACCATAAGAGCTGACACTGTACAGGAGAGAGAGAGAGAACTTCTCTTACACTCTACAGGAGAGAGCGAGAGAACCCTGCTGACCATAACAGCCTACATTCTACAGGAGAAAGAAAGCACCCTGCTGATCATAACAGATTACACTCTACAGGAGAGAGGACCCCGCTGACCATAAGAGCTTACACTCTACAGGAGAGAGAGACAGAAAGAGAGAGGACCCTGCTGACCATAAGTGCTTACACTCTATAGAGGAGAGAGAGTGAAAGAACCCTGCTGACCATAATAGCTTACATTCTACAGGAGAAAGAGAAGACCCTGCTTATCATAAGAGCTTACATTCTACAGGAGAGAGAGCACCCTGCTGATTATAACAGATTACACTCCACTAGAGAGAGGACCACACTGACCATAACAGATTACACTCTACAGGAGAGAGGACCCTGCTGACCATAAGAGCTTACACTATACAGGAAAGAGTGAGAACTTCGCTGACCATAAGAGCTTACACTGTACAGGAGAGAGAGAGGACCCCACTGACCATAAGAGCATACACTCTCTACAGGAGAGAGAGGACCCTGCGAACCATAAGAGCTTACACTCTACAGGAGAGAGAGGACCCCACTGGCCATAAGAGCATACACTCTACAGGAGAGAGAGGACCCCACCGACCATAAGAGCTTACACTCTACAGAGGAGAGAGGATCCAGCTGACCGTAAGAGCTTACACTCTACAGAGGAGAGAGGATCCAGCTGACCATAAGAGCTTATACTCTACAGGAGAGAGAGGACCCCACTGACCATAAGAGCTTACACTCTACAGGAGAGAGAGGACCCCACTGTCCATAAGAGCTTACACTCTACAGGAGAGAGAGGACCCCTCTGACCATAAGAGCTTCCTCTTCTGCATCAACCACAGATCACAGCCACATGTTCAGGCCTCTAGGAGCAGAAAGTCTGAGAACAATAAAGGTTTTATTCTCAGTACTTCATCCATGTTTTTATCAAAAATACAAGCACAGCTGATGTTTAGTCAACAGCCGCCACGAGCCATTTATAGACGGCAGATATAAAGCCCGTCCATCACACAGCTGTGGTCAGTGGCTGCATTCAATGGCCAGTAAGTATGTGGTGCTGGTTGCCGCCAAAGGTCACAGCATTTTTACATGAAGGATTTTACTGGAATGTAGGTTTTTGATTTTTTTTTTTTTTTTTTTTACTAGTTACATGCATTTCTGCTCTATTTGGTGGAATTGCTTTGCCACTGTAGACTCTTGTGATTATGTACTGCTTACATGTATTTGTGCACTGTATGGCGGTATTACATTTACCGCTTAGGCTCTTGCTATAATATATAATGGGTTGATCTTTTTGTGCACAGTTTGGTAGTATTATGCAGGCTTTTTTTTACTGTTTGGCACTGTATCTATGTGTCTGAACTCTGAGTCCTTTGTATAAGAAAAGCACATTATAAACAATTGTTCCTGTGAACAGTTTGGTGGCATTATTTGGACAATTTTTGTGGCTGGTAATGGGCTTTTCTTGTCTTTAACCCTTGTTTTCCCACTTCTCAGCAAAATGTGGGGTCACAGGGGTGGGGGAGCACAATATTTTGCACAAACCTTAATATAGATTTTTAAAAAATGTTTAAGATTTTCCAGCAATGCTAATATTACAGGTGTAATAAGGACAATAACACATGTCTGCAAGACCTTTTATATTTAATATAATATTTGCATTTCTAATCCATTCATTAAAAATCTATGGAAATTAGCTAAAAATAAATGTAATTGCCTTCTTTTAAAGCTTTTGAGCCCCAGCAATAATCTGTATTCTGCGGTGACACTTGCAGCAGGTGTTTAGTTTTTCTGCAGCACCCCCACAGGTGAAATGGAGTATTACAATGTGTTTACACAAATATCCTATTGGTTTTAATGATGCATTGAGATGTTGGGTTCTCCAGTGCAAGAAACTTTAAGAAGCTGTTCTGGGTAATAGAGGAGGGTCCTTAATTCGGGCTTAGCATTCATTGCTTAGCATTTCCTTATGTTCCAGTAACCAAAATTCCATTTGCATGTGGTGTTCAATCACCCAACTATTTGTTAGATAATACTTTAGTTTTAACCACAAACTTGTGCAGCTGCTGACCACTATACCTGGCCACGGTCTCTGCTGCATGTGGCATAGTAGAAGCCCAGCCTTATAGCGATTTTTTGAAAATTGGTTTTAAACATCAAACAATTTTTTAAGGCTTCCATATTGAATAATTACAATGGTACTATCACAGGTATGTCACAGGTGACAGTCGTGTGGTGTCCGGCAATAGAAGGTCACAGCATTGGGCTGTGCAAAATGCTCCCCGACAGTCTGTTATTTGTAAGAAAAAGACTGATTGCACTTGCTATCTTTCTAATGTGAACAGGTGCAAATTGAATATGAAACTTAGTAACAAAAAGGAGACGGGTCCAGTCTGTAGTGCTAAGATATGTGTAACAATGAATATGGGAATATAAACATACAATACTGCTATGAAAAAACATGTAAAAATTTAGATACTTAGCACACAAAAATGGCCAGTTTTATGTGAGCCCAACAGCCAGCGGCAAGGCAACCTCTTTTTGTTGGGTCCCTATACTGTACTAGGTATCTCCTCTGCTGAGTTTGCGTCTTTTTCCCTTTAAAACCCAGCAGAGCTCCTCTTTCCTTTAGGTGCTGATTATCTGTATTTCCCCTTGGGTTTAAATACTCTGCTTCCCTGGACTTGTATTGGTGACATTCAGTTCCTTCACAAGCTCTGGATGCAAGCAGGTAGCTTGCACTCATCTGTGATATTGTTGCTGAAACTTTGCTTTACCCAAGTCATCTGTGGATACGTAGTTCATGCATTTTCCCCTGTGTGTCCTCCTTGTGGCTCCTTTAGTGTTTAGTGAGATTGACTCGAAGACATCATTACACCCATTACCTAACTACAGCTGAACACTGGGGATACCTAGGGTCAGATATCCTGCTCAGTGCATAGGTGCGGAACCTATTTAGGGTGGTGAGGGACCCCAGGGACCACAATAGATTTGGTCATCTCACCGTCTCTAGATGTAGGATTCCCCTTCCCTTCTCTTTTGCCATTCACTTGGTACTCCCCCGTACCTGGCGTGACCGGTACAGACATGAACAAAAAGGACTTCTCCAGGAATTATCATACTAAAAGAGGTTGTACCATAAACAGATATCTCCTACCTATAAAATATGTGAAAAATTTTAATGGTTGGGGTCCAACTACTAGGACCCCTAGTGATCCCAAGAATGATGATTCTTAAGCCCCCTGCTCCTCTTGTAAATCACTAGCGAGCATGTGTGACCATTGCTCTATTCATTGTCTATGGGTCGCACATGCTCACTAGAGCTTCCTCCACGCAGAGGACTTTGGGCTTACTGCTCTCCACATCAGTGGGGGTCACAGCAGCAGGACCCTCAAGGATCATCCATTTACCTTCTATCTTGTAGAAAGGGGATGTGTCAGATAAAGTCTTTTTATTTTTCCCATCCTGTTTGCAATATTACGGCAAAAATGCAAGACATTTACCGCTATTTTTGCAAAAAACATGTCATGTGGAGAACTCTACGGTTAGACTGTCTATTGATCTAAATCATTTATGTTTGTTTTCTTTTACGCTTCAGGAAAAGCCGTCAGACTTTCAGTCGATACGCGATAGGTTTCAGAGTGCCGGTCGCTCCAACACCCTGCCAGCGAATACCAGAGAAAGGGAAGAGGAGCCGGTGCCAAGTCACAGAATTGCCAATGTCAGATGCAATCCAGCACTTCAAGGAGTCATCAGCGTCTTAGAGAACCAGACCAAGCCAGCGATCGCAAGCAAACCAGAGTTACCGCCGAAGCCGAATGGTGCTTCTAGAGACACATTCTCTTTGAAAGTTGACATGAGAAAGCGCGGAAAAACGTTTTATGTTACAGACTCCAAAAGGACAGATGGTAATGGAGTGTGCTCCAGCAGTCCGGGGGTCTACAGACACTCGATGCCAAACTTTCCACACCCCCAACCACAGATGAACCAAGCGCAAATCTATCAGGATGTGGACACTGTTCTGCCCCCTCCTCCGACCATTGCAAATATGAAGTATCCACCGCCTCCTCCCACCGGACCAAAGCCCATGATCAAGATCATAAATGGTATGAAAAGGATCATCTAAAGCTTTATTATACAGCAGATGGGCTGAGAACTGGAGATGACCAAAGCGACTTGAGATGGATCAAATTTGCCTTGATGCCAGATAGAAGTCTTCACTACTTATTATAAAATCAATTTTATTAAATAATCATTCACAAACATACATAAATACTTAAATTAAGAAGTAGAGAGGAAGTAAAGAGACAATCTCCCTATCCTGTTTCCTTCCTATACTACGGGGGTCGGCGTCCTAGGTCAGTGACGCCCCCATTCAACGACGACTAAGTCCCTATGTTGGGCCCTCCCTATAACAGATATAGTGCACCCCTTCTGGTAGATTGAATTCCCAGAGTATTATCACCACGGTGGATAGGTAGTGCACAGTCCGGGGGGATTTAATTGTAGCTCGTAGTATAGCATTAATTTTGGGGTGGGACTTAGGGGTCGTCTGTGATTTGTCAAATCTGTCAGTGTGCTCAGAAAGATAGTTGTAAAGCACAGAAAAGTATTCAGCACATAACCAGTGTGCTCAATTTGAGGACATATTTGGGACACACACATCCTAAACAGGAGTGCCCACAGTTACAAGAATTTGTCCTCAAGCCCCTGATGAGCCCTGCACCATTGAGATGTTAATGGGCGAAACGCGTCAGGAATTTATGTAACTGTGTAACACAGACGACCCCTAAGTCCCACCCCAAAATTAATGCTATACTACTAGCTACAATTAAATCCCCCCGGACTGTGCACTACCTATCCACCGTGGTGATAATACTCTGGGAATTCAATCTACCAGAAGGGGTGCACTATATCTGTTATAGGGAGGGCCCAACATAGGGACTTAGTCGTCATTGAACAGGGGCGTCACTGACCTAGGACGCCGACCCCCGTAGTATAGGAAGGAAACAGGATAGGGAGATTGTCTCTTTACTTCCTCTCTACTTCTTAATTTAAGTATTTATGTATGTTTGTGAATGATTATTTAATAAAATTGATTTTATAATAAGTAGTGAAGACTATATGGTTTTGAATCAATATCTACTTTATATGACTTCTCTCGGTATTTAATGCCAGATAGAAGCCATTTGTGCACATTATAGTGGGCCAAGGAGTGGTAAAAAAATAGTCACGTAGACCTTATCTGTTCCACTGTGCACCAGTGACGTTTAATAGACCCCAGAATGTCATGAGGTCAAGTGAGGCATGGTGGCCCTGATGCCTTGTCCTGGTGTGCATCTTCCTGCAACATCATGATGGGGCATCTTCCTGCAACATCATGATGGGGCATCTGACCGCAACATCATGGCGGAGCATCTGACCGCAACATCATGGCGGAGCATCTGACCGCAAGATCATGGCGGGGCATCTGACCGCAAGATGGTGGCGGGGCATCTGACCGCAAGATGGTGGCGGGGCATCTGACCGCAAGATGGTGGCGGGGCATCTGACCGCAAGATGGTGGCGGGGCATCTGACCGCAAGATGGTGGCGGGGCATCTGACCGCAAGATGGTGGCGGGGCATCTGACCGCAAGATGGTGGTGGGGCATCTGACCGCAAGATGGTGGCGGGGTATCTTCCCGCAACATGGTGGCGGGGCATCTTCCCGCAACATGGTGGCTGGGCATCTTCCCGCAACATGGTGGCGGGGCATCTTCCCGCAACATGGTGGCGGGCCATCTTCCCGCAACATCATGGCGGTGCAGGTCATAGTGCAAAAGATGGCACTTAATACTGTACCATATTCAGCCAAACTGGGGCAGCACGGTGGGACAGGTGAAGGCTGGTTGACCAAACCTATATGTTTTATGTTATAGGCTCTATCGAGACCTCAGAGCATAGTAATCCAGATCCAATTTGCGGAAAATATGTTCCATCCAAAATGAATTTTCCAGCTGAATTCGAGTGAATGGACAAATATAACATTTCGGTAGATTTGGCCATTCCTATTGAGAACCCTTAAAAGATGTTGGGAGTAGATTTGAGAACTAGAACTAATGGGAAAGGAGAGGATCGAGGAACCGGAGGAGGAGGAGATCAGCAATGGGTAGTAAAATGTGGGTCTGTCTTAAAACAAAATCACATTCTGATCATTATGTTTCCCCTTACGGCAAATGTTACCCGCGCCATCCCTGTCCATAGACGAGGTGAGGTGCTGTAGATCAGTCCCTTTTAGTTTAATGGGGGATGAGTTCTCCCCAGTTTCTCCGCTCCAGTCCATAGTTGAGTTTTTGCCATCTTTATGACCTAATGGAGTGTCCAGAAAAAAGTGGTACTAATGAGAAACCCCTATAAATGCCGGTCCTGGATAGACCTGAGCTTGGTGATGTAGATGGAGACTCTGTGCTGCTTATATTTATACTTTGTATCTATAGAATTTTGGATTAAATTGATGGATAATTTTCATTTAGTTGCAAAGGACGAAAGGAAAGAAAAAGTGCCTCCATTAAAACCATTTCCACCAGTTGGATCCCCTCCATGCAAACCTCCCAGACCCCCAAATGTAGATCTCAGCGCCTTCTTCGCTGGATCTTTACAGCAAAATGGGGTTACCTATAAACCTGTAGGTAAGTGAGTGGCAGAAATTGGGGTGATTTGAAAAAGTAATGAAAAAAACCTCACAAAATGTACTATGAGTGTGTGCGCACACTGCAGTTTTGTTTTTCCAGCGAAAAATGCACCTCTAGCCGAAAAACGCATAAAAAAGCATACGTTTTTGCAGCGTTTGACGCATTTTGGTGCGTTTTTGCCTGTGTTTTTGCCCCTGCATTTTTTTAACATTGACAATGGCAAAACGCAGGGAAAATGCAGAAAAGGAGTCACATGCTGCTTCTGTTTTCTACAACCAAAACTGCAGGCAAAAAGAAGCAACGTGCGCACAGCCTTTTGGATTTCTCATAGACTTTACTGGGGAAGGTCATACATGCAGTTTAGGACCACAAACTGCACCAAAAAAGCAGCAAAAACACAGCAAAAAATATATATAATACAGGTTTTAACTAACTATGTATGTTCACAATGAGTGCACCAGCAGAATAGTGAGTGCAGCTCTGGAGTATAATACAGGATGTAACTCAGGATCAGTGTAGGATAAGTAATGTAATGTATGTACACAGTGACTGCATCATCAGAATAGTGAGTGCAGCTCTGGAGTATAATACAGGAGGTAACTCAGGATCAGTGCAGGATCAGTAATGTAATGTATGTACACAGTGACTGCACCAGCAGAATAGTGAGTGCAGCTCTGGAGTATAATACAGGAGGTAACTCAGGATCAGTACAGAATCAGTAATGTAATGTATGTACACAGTGACTGCACCAGCAGAATAGTGAGTGCAGCTCTGCAGTATAATACAGCATATGGAGGATATAGGCAGGTGATATACATCTATACAGCTTTGTGTGCTGTTTCCATTATTGTTTTCAGTATAAACTTTGGTGTATTATCAAAACACAACGCTGCTTATCTATTGCCAGTGAAGCTGTGGCTGGACTGGACACTTCATACATATTGCATTTACTTGACCATATTTTTTCTATGTAGAATGCTGACAATTGCTGTAGTTATTTTGGATAAGACCTCCTTGTACATACAAAGATTTGCTTCTTCTGCTAGATATAATCACTATGCACAAATTCAAGACCTCACATTCACAGGTGTCACAGCAGAACGCACCCCCGGTATATGTGAGCAGAAAATGCATTATACGGTAGAACCTTTGTCATTTTTATTTACCTGCAAGGAACGCCGTTTTATATATGAACTGTAAATACAATGCCTTGCGAAAGTATTCGACACTTCCCCCCCCCCCTTGAATTTTTCAACCTTTTCCCACATTTCAGGATTCAAACATAAAGATAGAAATGTTAATGTTCTGGTGAAGAATCAACAGCAAGTGGACACAATTGTGAAGTTAAACGATATTTATTGCTTATTTTAAACTTTTATAAAAAATAATAAACTGATAATTGGGGCGTGCAATATTATTCATCCCCTTTAAGTTAATACTTTGTAGCGCCACCTTTTGCTGCGATTACAGCTGCAGTCTCTTGGGGTATGTGTCTATCAGTTTTGCACATGGAGAGGCTGAAATTCTCGCCCATTCTTCCTTTGTAAACAGCTGGAGCTGAGTGAGGTTGGATGGAGGCGTTTGTGAACAGCAGTTTTCAGCTCTTTACACAGATTCTCGATTGGGTTCAGGTCTGGGCTGTGACTTGGCCATTCTAACACCTGGATACATTTATTTGTGAACCATTCCATTGTAGATTTTGCTTTGTTTTGGATCATTGTCTTGTTGGGAGACAAATCTCCGTCCCAGTCTCAGGTCTTTTGCAGACTACAACAGGTTTTCTTCAAGAATGGTTCTGTATTTGGCTCCATCCATCTTCCCATCAATTTTAACCATCTTCCCTGTCCCTGCTGAAGAAAAGCAGGCCCAAGCCATGATGCTGCCACCACCATGTTTGACAGTGGGGATGGTGTGTTCAGGGTGATGAGCTGTGTTGCTTTTACGTCAAACATATTGTTTAGCATTGTGCCCAAAAAGTTTGATTTTGGTGTCTCCCAGGTGACTTGTGGCAAACTTTAAATGACACTTTTTATGGATATCTTTGAGAAATGGCTTCTTCTTGCCACTCTTCCATAAAGGCCAGATTTGTGCAGTGTACGACTGATTGTTGTCCTATGGACAGACTCTCCACCTCAGCTGTAGATCTCTGCAGTTCCTCCAGAGTGATCATGGGCCTCTTGGCTGCATCTTTGATCAGTCTTCTCCTTGTTTGAGATGATAGTTTGGATGGACGGCCTGGTCTTGGTAGATTTGCAGTGGTATGATGCTCCTTCCATTTCAATATGATCGCTTGCACAGTGCTTCTTGGGATGTTTAAAGTTGTGGAAATCTTTTTGTAACCAAATCCAGCTTTAAACTTCTCCACAACAGTATCACGGACCTGCCTGTTGTGTTCCTTGGTCTTCATGATGCTCTCTGTGCTTTAAACAGAACACTGAGACTATCACAGAGCAGGTGCATTTATACGGAGACTTGATTACACACAGGGGATTATATTTATCATTATCAGTCATTTAGGACAACATTGGATCATTCAGAGATCCTCAATCAACTTCTGGAGGGAGTTTGCTGCACTGAAAGTAAAGGGGATGAATAATATTGCACACCCCACTTTTCAGTTTATTCTTTTTTACAAAAGTGTAAATCAGCCATAAATTTCGTTCACCTTCACAATTGTGTCCACTTGTTGTTGATTCTTCACCAGAACATTAAAATTTTTATCTTTGTTTGAAGCCTGAAATGTGGGAAACAGTTGAAAAGTTCAAGGGGGACGAATACTTTCGCAAGGCGCTGTATATCAGGAAATAACTATTTTATTTTTTTTTTCCTCATTGATGTCTAGAAAATCGATGTGTTACTAATTTTTATTCTGTTCTTAACTTTTCCTTTTATTTTGAAGATTTGGAGTATGCTGAAACTGAATATGAGCAGCCCCCGAGGTAATGACTTATTGATACATTTGTTTTGTTCTGAAAGGCTCCTTAATGGTCAATACTCAACGTGATATCTACTCTGTAATTAGTTATTGCCTGAAGCATTTACATTAGAAGATAGATCATCAGTGTGTGATCAGTGGAGGTCAAATCCCCGGGACAGACATGAAGGGATCTAGAGCTAAGCTTCATCACCACGGACCTCACAAACACATCAATGACCCTTAGGCTATGTTCACATTTCCGTTGTTTATGATCAGTCACAATCCGCCGCTCTGATAAACAATGCAATCCGTTTGGCGGATTCCGTTGTTTCCTATAGACTTAAATGAGCCGCAGATTGTGACTGATGCCCTTGCGTTGCATCTGCCACCCAACTGATTAGTCGTGAAACGACTGACCGTCGGGCCGCAGGAACGAAGCATGTAACGTTTTTTGAGCAGCGGAATCCTTATGTTTTCACTGCACATGCTCAAATCTTGTGTTTAATCATTCGAATGAATGTGTCTCTCTCGGCGGCCGAATGATCAGCTGATTGCCCGGCAGCTGGCTTCTGTGAGTGATCAGCTGATCCGCCGGCTTTTTGAGAGCAATCAGCCGATCGTTCACAGAAGCTGCCCGATCAGCTGATCGCTCTCAAAAGCCGGCGGCCGGGAGATCAGCTGATCGCTCTCAAAAGCCGGCGGCCGGGTGATCAGCTGATAGTTCACAATAGCCAGCCGCCGGCTTTTGAGAGCGATCAGCCGATCGTTCTCTCTCTTCTTTTACAACAGAATCCGCTTTATCATGACAATGAATTCCAATTCTTGTCATCAATTCTTGTACAACGCATCAGTCACAAGCGTGACGCAGGTGACTGATGCAAAACAACAGAAATGTGAACCTAGCCTTTGTTGTATCACGAGAGTGCTACGGCCCATTCATTCTGTTGAGGGGAGGGTGATCCGGAGGGGGGATGCTCGATGGTCACACCTTCAGACATTTAATATATACTATGCTCCTGGAAAAGCCATGGAAATATTTATATTACTGCTCACAACAACATATCCATCTATTGCCGCATCTCCTTCCAAGAATCTTGAATGCCAAATCTGCTTAATGACACCAGATGCCTTTTCTGCCCTTGTATTTTCTGGGACTCTGGCGACTACTTATGTTGTAGCAATAATGGAGAGTTGTCACCAGGCTTTCCCAGACATACAGTAGATGTAACTAAAAACAAACTTCTACAATGTAAATATTTACAATAAATTTGCTACTTTTTTTAACATTGCAAGTAATGGAATTTAGTGACTCTGCCTATTTTAAGGTGCTGACAGCAGATTTGCCTGCAAGCTTCATATTTTGGTGCCGGTCCCTATCACGTGCAGGGGGTGCTAGGTGATTATTTTGGCGACACACAGTAAAAATTTTCACCATCACATGTGGCACCATTGACCTGAAATACAACTCCAGTGTTCATATAGACTAGAGCAGTCATGGCGAACCTTTTACAGGCCGAGTGCCCAAACTGTAGCCCTAAAACCAATTTTTTTTCCGAAGTGCCAACCAATCCTATTATGTAAATAATTGATTGTAACCTTACCTTTGCCGTCTTCTCTTCTCTTCAGCAGGGGCATCACGCTCATGCTTACCACACATTGAAGCTGAGCCCCTGCCCTTTCCACACACAGCAGTTGGATTGATCTGTCTGGAAAAAATTGCAGCATATTAGACAGAAACTTTAGCCTGGAAAGCAATTAGATGTCACCCTGTAATCCACATCTACATTTCAAAGTCTGGACATCTTGAAATCCCATAAAGACGTACGAGTTGCTGCCCTCCCCCTTCATTATGTAGTTCTGTCCCCCTTCATGGCCACTTCCTGGTAAACATGTCCCCCATCCGGATATATGTTTCCTACATTCTGGTATTTGTCCCCATTATGGCCCCATCCTGGTAAATGTACCCCATCCCAGCATATTCCCCATCCTGGTAAATGTACCCCATCCCAGCATATTCCCCATCCTGGTAAATGTACCCCATCCCAGCATATTCCCCATCCTGGTAAATATTCCTCATCCTGGTAAATGTTCCCCCATCCTGGCATGTACCCCATTCCTGGTAAATGTACCCCCATCCTGGTAAATGTACCCCCATCCTGGTAAATGTCCCTTTTCGTGGTAAATGTTCCCCATCCCAACACGTTCCCCCATCCTGGTAAATATTCCCCATCCTGAGATGTACCCCATCCCGGTAAATGTTCCCCCATCCAGGTAAATGTCCCCCTTCCCAGCATGTTCCCCCATCCTGGTAAATGTCCCCCTTCCTGGCATGTTCCCCTTCCTGGTAAATGTTCCCCATCCCAACACGTTCCCCCATCCTGGTAAATATTCCCCATCCTGAGATGTACCCCATCCCGGTAAATGTTCCCCCATCCAGGTAAATGTCCCCCTTCCCAGCATGTTCCCCCATCCTGGTAAATGTCCCCCTTCCTGGCATGTTCCCCTTCCTGGTAAATGTTCCCCATCCCAACACGTTCCCCCATCCTGGTAAATATTCCCTATCATGACATGTACCCCATCCTGACATGTTTCCTCATCCTGGTAAATGTTCCCCATCCTGGTAAATGTACCCCATCCCAACATGTTCCCCCATCCTAATATGTTCCCCCTTCCTGGTAAATGTTCCCCTTCCTGGTAAATGTACTTATCCTGGCATGTTTTTCCCATGCTGGCGTGCATGTTTTCCCATGCTGGCACTGCCCCCCCCCATCCTGGCATGCATGTTTCCCCATGCTGGCACTGCCCCCCCATCCTGGCATGCATGTTTCCCCATGCTGGCGCTGCCCCCCCCCTCACTTTGGCACAGCATCACGCAAGTTTAAAAAAAAACAAAAAACACACAACTCACCTTCCAGCACCCGCTCCACCGCTGCGTGGCGCTGGGTTCTCAATTCCCGCGTGGCCAGAAGACGTCATTATGCCGCTTACTGACGCTCCTCCGTCTCCTAGGCAACAGACCTGCGGCCCAGGAGAGGAGGAGTGTCAGAGCGAGGAGAAATATCCCTCCGCTCCAACACAACTTTGAACTGCCGACGCGACCGCGCCTGCAGTTCAAAGCGGCAGGATCAGGCGACAGCGCACGTGCCAGCAAAATGGGCTCTGCGTGCCCAGTCTGGCATGCGTGCCATAGGTTTGCCATCACTGGACTAGAGCATCTGTTTCTATATTTGTTCGCTGTCTAAGAGGCTGATATAAAATACCCCATGGTATATACAGATGCCAAACATACTGGCAAGTGTACCTTGCGGTCAGTCATCTTTTTAGGTTGAAAACACTCAAAAAAATGGAGAAAATGAAACTGCACCCAGATTTGCATACACAAGAATACACATGACTGAGTAAAGGTCTATAGAGGCCCTTGGGAACATATTATATGGGGCGCATCCCTAATTTAGAAGGAAGAATAAAGAGATTTGTTCAAAAATAGATTAAAAATTATGTAATGTTTAATAACAAACTGTAACATAATCACTATAGAATATGAATCTATAGTGCACAAATAAGTGACATACAGTATTCAAATAATACTGCCAAATAATGCATAGGTAGTGCCACACAGTCCAGATCATAGAGGCTATATGTGCAAAGCAATGCTCTTCTAATACTGCTGTTATATAATGCACAGGAAGAGCCACCCAGTCCAGATAATAAAGGCTATACGTGCAAATCGGTGTCCTAATTAGAGATGAGCGAACCGGTCGCGGTTCGGCTCGAGGTCGGTTCGCCGAACGGAGGTCCCGTTCGAGTTCGGCTCGTCGAACGTTCGACGAACCGAACTCGAACTGCATAGGAAACAATGGCAGGCAATCACAAACACATAAAAACACCTAGAAAACACCCTCAAAGGTGTCCAAAAGGTGACAAACAACTCACAACACAACACAAACACATGGGAAAGTGACAAGGACATAAACTCATGCGAAAACAAAACAGCTGGACAAGGAAAAAGAGGAGGACACACAGATATGAGTATATGCAAGGAAACATCGATTCCATTATTGTGCAACTTGAGCCCTGTTCATTTTAGGCTTCCAATCTGGATAAATTGCCTGAGCTCGCCACGTACGCCTTGGGGATCTTGTCGTGTCCTGCAGCCAGCGTTCTCTCGGAACCTGTCTTCAGTGCTGCTGGGGGTCTGCTGGCAGATAAGCACACGCGTCTGTCCACTGACAATGTGGACATGGCTCTCAGAGGACTTTTCTTCAACTGGGTCAGCCAGGGGAGGCGAAAGGCACGCGTATTTTTGAGAGTGCTTCATGCAAAGCATCTTTTTCATCTTGAAAATGGGGGTCAACTGATGCCAGTCAAGTGGGGTGTGTGTGGCCCAATTAGTGGAAACGAGGGAGACTGTGGTTGGAGTCCCCTCGCTGTGTTTCTAAAAGAACAAAGATGAACAAGTCATGGCTCTCAGAGGACTTTTCTTCCCCTGGGTCAGCCAGGGGACGGGAAAGGCACGCGTATTTTTGAGAGTGCTTCATGCAAAGCATCTTTTTCATCTTGAAAATGGGGGTCAACTGATGCCAGTCAAGTGGGGTGTGTGTGGCCCAATTAGTGGAAACGAGGGAGACTGTGGTTGGAGTCCCCTCGCTGTGTTTCTAAAAGAACCAAGATGAACAAGTCATGGCTCTCAGAGGACTTTTCTTCCCCTGGGTCAGCCAGGGGACGGGAAAGGCACGCGTATTTTTGAGAGTGCTTCATGCAAAGCATCTTTTTCATCTTGAAAATGGGGGTCAACTGATGCCAGTCAAGTGGGGTGTGTGTGGCCCAATTAGTGGAAACGAGGGAGACTGTGGTTGGAGTCCCCTCGCTGTGTTTCTAAAAGAACCAAGATGAACAAGTCATGGCTCTCAGAGGACTTTTCTTCCCCTGGGTCAGCCAGGGGACGGGAAAGGCACGCGTATTTTTGAGAGTGCTTCATGCAAAGCATCTTTTTCATCTTGAAAATGGGGGTCAACTGATGCCAGTCAAGTGGGGTGTGTGTGGCCCAATTAGTGGAAACGAGGGAGACTGTGGTTGGAGTCCCCTCGCTATGTTTTACATGATTTTCGAAGGGCATGACATGCCTAAGAGGTTGAGTTTCATCATCTGCAACTTGTTGGCAACAGAAAGGCTGCCTTTACACCCTTTTGAGACCGAGGATTTTCGAGACCTTATGCCCATTGCAGTGCCCCAAGAGCCGATGGCCAGTCGTCACTCCTTCTCCAAGAAAGGCGTGCCCGCGCTACCACAGTAGGTCCCACACAACCTCACCGATTCCTTGAGAAACTCTGTGTGTGACAGGGTGCATTTCAACACAGATACTTGGACCAGTAAGCATTGACAGGGGAGTTACATGTTGCTGACTGGGCACTGGGTAACTATGGTGAGAGATGGAGAAGGGTTTGCTGTACAAGTCTTGCCGTCCACACGACTTGTGTGTCAATCCTTCCTCTGTATGTACAAGTTCCTCCACTGCTTCTGCCTCCTCAACCTCGTGTGGGTCCTCCACCTCGGCCCAAACCCTGTGTGGTCAGGCCACCTGCGTTGTAACTGCGCCCAAGGAATCCCACACACCTCCTTACTATGCTGGCAGCAGAGCTCAAGGCCATCATGCGGTCAAATGTTTACTTTGAAATGTAGGGGAAATGTGAGACACCGCTGAGGAATTGTGGACGGTTAGCTCTGGAGAGTGAGACCGAGTTTCATCAATGGTTGTCTACAGTCAACCAGCAGTCAGGGAAGGTCGGGTGCGACAATGATGCAAACCAGTCTGCGACCCTTCTTCAGGGCAATGTGACACACGTGCCTTGTATGGCTCACGTGTTGAACCTGGTTGTCCAGCAATTTTTAAAACACTATCCCTGCCTACATGGCCTTCTGCAGAGGGCACGGTGTAACGCCTGCCTGCATCGACACACTCAGATGGGCTGTAAAGGATAGGCTAGAGGCAAGCCACTCACCAAGCTGGACACCCAGAACCCTGAAACCCTTTAACCCCTATACAGTGATTTGGAATTACACAGGGCCCACGTTGATCAATACCTGTGGAAGGCTGCAGTTCCAGAGAATAGTAGTCATGCAGGTTCAAAAACATTAATTGAGGAAGAGGAACAGAATGGGATGGCCAGGACTTAATCAGAAAACAAGCAGAGGTGAAATGCGGATCGGCCAACGAGGTACATAAACAGCAAGCAGGAAACGTAGTCAGGTAACAAGCACACAAACTCATAAAACTGAACTGGGGGTAACAGTAACAAGAGGTTCATAGCTTTGTCTAGTAGTGGTCTGCAGACAGGAGGGGCCTAAAAAATGGTGTGGTGTCTTCCCATTGGGACCAGAGTACAAATTGATTGAGTGGACTACGTTGGTGACTTAAAAGCCGTGTGCGGCAATGATGCAAACCTGTCTGCGGCCCTTCGTCAGGGCAATGTGACACACGGGCCTTGTATGGCTCACGTGTTGAATCTGATTCTCCAGCAATTTTTAAAATACCATCCCGGCCTACATGGCCTTGTGCAGCGGGCACGCTGCTATGTGGTCACTTTCATCCTTCGCACACAGCAGCTCAACAACTTTCATCGCTCCGGAAGTCTTAGGGTCTGGCAGTTAAACGCCGGAAATGCGATGTTCCGACACGCAGGAATTTGAATCTGCACATGTTGCAGCGTGTGTGGCAGCACCGCAGAGCCCTGCTGAAATACGATATGACGTATACCCTGGGCTAACTTGATCCAGAGGTGGTGCAGATCACGCTGCTGGAGTGGTGTCAGATCAAGGACCTATGCACCCTTCTACACAGTTTCCAAATGTCGACTAAGATGTTTAGCACTGGCGATGCCATTCTCAGCGTGACAATTCTGGTCATCTACATGATGGAGCACACTGTAATTATTATTCGGAGTCAGGTGTTGGTCCAAGAGGAAGGTGAGGAAGTCATATGCAGAAGGGATAATAAGGTCTACAAGGTCCATACGGTAAGCGGCACCTAGGCAGCAGTTATGGTGGGGGATAGGGATTAACAAGGGCGCATAGTATCAGCAAAAATTGTTGAGGAAGGTGCAGGAGCCATGAAGAAATGGAGGACGAACTTGCGATGGGCATGGAAGACTCAGCAGATGAGTGAGAGCTTGCTCACATTTCGGTTGTGCGAGGTTGGGGGGAGAGGGCAGAGGAAGGAGGCACGATTCTCACCTCTCTGCCACCAACACACCAAGGACTTGGTCCTCCTGGATGCACAAGACACATCAGCGGCTTCTTGCTGCACTACCTACATGACCCTCGGATTGTACGAATTCGAAGTAATGCTAACTACTGGGTTGCCACACTGTTAGATCCCCGGTACAAGACAAAATTTGGCGAAATAATTCCTGCCATAGAAAGGGACGCACGTATACAGGAGTATCTGCAGAAGGTGGTACGGATTCTTAGATCTGCTTTTCCACTAAACACCAGTGCTGCACAGAGTGAATCTCAACGCTTTGTCATGGATAGGAGGAAATGGTCTTTTCCTTGTCCACATCTGAGGGACCGAGGGGTGGCTGTTGTGCTGAGATGCCATTGAGTACGGTGTCCCTGCAGAGTTGCACTTTTGGTCATATACAAAATGAGTTGAAAAAGGACAGATGCGGGTGAAAAGGGGAACAGGTGTGTTGGAAAGGGGAAAAAAGTTTTGGTCCGTGGGTGTGGTGGTTAAGCAAAAGTAACATTTGATGAAGAAACACCATCTGTTACGGTGGGACTGGCAGATTTGGATAAGGTGGTATATACTATGTTACCGCTATATAACGAAAATTAATAAGAAAAGAAAGAGAAAGGTATATATCCCCATCAGCAGTCAGTGTCCACCGTGCTCCCAGATGGAAAAGGAGAGGTTGGCAACTGGAAGGTTCGGTGGAGGATACAGAGCTGTGTGGCTATGAAACTAATAGTAGCCTGAACCGAGTTAGACGACACTCGGATCTGGAGACTGGGAGCCCTGTTAGCGTCACAGGGTCCACACGCCCACCCAGCCCAGGAACTCCCTGTTAACATCACAGGGGCCATTGAGTACGCTGACCGTGTGCATTGAGGCCACACCTGTGGACAGCAGGCGCATCAGCAGCAGCAGGCCTGTTAATGCCACTGGGCTGCACAAGCAGGACTTGTAGGACAGGAGCTGGTCTTAACCGTTCTGCGTTACCAACTGTGGTGGCGGCCTGCATCGACGCCCTATCCCTGCCTACCTCTGGCCTAAAGCCACAATGGGTTCAACACATGGAGGTGTGCTCTTTCGGAGCATAATAGAAGACTGCGCACCTCCTTGTTGGCTCCAGCCCGTTTTATAACCTGGGTCCGCCCCAAACCAGGGTGAACCACAATGCACCTCCTGGAGACAAAAGTAGAGTGACACGTCATGAGTGGCATAACTAGCGTCCTATTTGGAACCGCAACTTCAATGATGATCTCATGGCTGTCATGACCCAAACACCTCACCAGTCATCGTCTGACCATCAATAATGAGGTGACAAGTCATAGGGGCGGGCCTCTGCAAGCCATTTGGGAGTGGCCTGGCCACATCGTCAGGACACCTGATGCCCTGTGGTCTAAATGGGCCCCCCACATCACGGGCAGGGCCAAAGAGTTCATTACCGGACCTAGTTTCTGATGCAGTAAGTGCCTGACCATAGTCAGTTGCATGAAATACAGTCTCTGAAAAAAGACTATCAGCTTTAGCATGGTGTCTATGCACAACACAGGACTTAGACCCGTCACGGAGTGCAAGTACCTGTGCAAAGAGGCTTTTCGCACTAAGTGTGGGAGCATGCGCTGTAGCCCGAAATGAAGACTTAGCCTCAGGAATGGCACAGTCAGGCTGAGCATACTCACTAGGCGAAACACTGGAGTTAGGCTGCGGCTGGGGTAATTCGTCACACGCATGCGCACTAGCTGCCTCTCCACACTTACACGTGGAGGAGAAAGCAGCCAGCTGGACAACCCGAGGCACAGGCCTAAATGGCAGCTGATGCCTGGGCGCAACTGAAACCGCAGCAGGCTGCTTGCGTTTAAGGCGTCACCGTTTTGTAACAACAAATAACATCCAAAAGAACAGGTGTACTTCTTCCCATGGATAATCTGATATGATCCCTTTTTTCATGGACACGACCATCGCTAACAAATGTAGATGAGGCCAAATCAGCAGCTGCTTCAATGGATCTGAATTGCTCCATAAAGTGGCCTCTCCTCCACCCCAATTTCAAGATCCCAAATACTCCATTCCTCTGTGGTGTCAATCCAATCGCACTTGCTTCCTAACAGCTCTCAAGTTTCCACCAGCCCTGCTGAGTATGGGGTGACAGAGATGGTTGAGTTTGCATAGCTGTTCAGTAGCACTATAGCCTGGGAATCAGAGGTCTGCTCCAAAGCTGCAATGAGTACAGACAAGGAAGTTATTATTATTTTTATCATTATTGATTTATAGAGCACCATTGATTCCATGGTGCTGTACATGAGAAGGGGGTTACATACAGAATACATATACAAGTAACTATAGACAGACTGGTACAGAGGGAAGAGGGCCCTGCCCTTGCGGGATTACATTCTAAAGGATTTTTGGGAGGAGACAGTAGGAGTTGTTTAGGTTGAGCGTCAAGTACGTATGGTGGTGGTGTCATTGAAGGTTATAGTCATTTCTGAACAGATGAGTTTTCAGATTCAGTTTGAAACTTGCGTGTGTAGCAGATAATCTAACGTGTTGAGGTAGCGAGTTCCATGAGACAGGGGAAATGATCTGCGCAGATAGCCTGAAGCTTTGTGACTGGGATCCAGGCCCCGATGAAGAAGGTGCTGAGCCTAATCTACACCCTCATTTCCAAATAGTAAATCCTCCTGGTGGAGACAATGGGGAACATGATGAGGAGCACAGATACCTGATTGGAAGGACAACTTTACTATTCGGTCAGGGCAGGAAGAGGTTCTCTCGGAGGACTCAGGACGAGGGGAATGAAAACACACAGGGTTATTGATGAGGTTGGAGACAACACTTACTGTCAAACCAAAGTCAGCCAGTCGATGAGGTCAGCAGAGGAGGTGGAGGAGGATGCTACTGACGACGAGGTTACGTTGCGTCTTCCTGGCCAGAGACAAAGTACTGGAAGCACGTCAACAACTGAATCCTGGACCACAACTTTGACTCTGAGCAGATGTCGTGTTGGCTATGCAGGTCGCATGGGCTGTAAGCCTTTCCTAGCCTGTGAATTTTTGGACATCGCAAAGGATCACCCAAGTCATGGAATCTGTAAGATTTGTCAACAATCTGTAAGTAGAAGGCAAAAACTCACACTTTTGAGTACTTCCTCCATGAAGTATCACATGGATATGAATTGACAGCGTGAAGGTGTATTGCTCAGCTTTAGCAACTGTCAACGCAATATGCTTATTTGCCGTTCATTGCATGCATTGTTGCAGACTACACACAAGGGGCTGCTGTTTTTTTGGATCTGCCTTTTGGTCACTATAGCAATAGAAAATTGCTCTTCGGGGGTGGACTTGGAGATGCTGTCTATGAACAGAATGAAAAGCTAAAGGTGTGTGTTACAGCAAGGAGCCACCGCGGAAACACTTTGTTCAATTGTGAGGGGAGTTGTGTTGTACTTTGATGATGAGCACTGTAACGTCAGTGAGCAGCATCCTGTGCCACAGACCAACATTTTTACAGTGCTGTCTATACTGTTTACCGTGAGAGGAGCGTAAAGTCTGTATTTCTGGCAACTGGACATCACAGTACCCGGGTACGGTAGGCTGTGCCCAGACAATAATGCGGGCACAAAACACTTTGTTTTATTAGCAAAACACATATCTGTTCTGGGTAGGCCGACTATATAGACAATAAGACTTGCTGCCTCTGCACTGTCAAATTGTCACGTACAGTTTAAATCATAGAGGGACAGCAACACATGTTTGCATTGACTGTTGCTTTTCAAGATTTCCATGACTGTGTTGCAGAGCTGTGTGGTTTGCATTCACACTGTTATCATCTGCAATATCTGTGAGGCTTCAGCTAACAAGGGTATTCAGGGGGGGTAATGTGTTTTGTCTATGTTTAGGTAGATAACTTGGAAGCTCTTGTGATGCGCCACTGGTAAGTCGTGTTCGCACACACACACACACACATACACACGCACAAACACACAATTACTGCTACACAGAGGGATTAGCAGGTAGTAGGCAACAGAATAGATTGTTCAATTATTTTAATTGTATGCATGGTTCTTATTGTTTGTGTTGGTAAAGTTAAACAATCATTTATCAACCCAACTGGCTAGAGTCCTTTTCCTTTTGCCTGGTTTTGCTGCATACTGGGGAGCCCACCCTGTACACGACTTAAAATGAAGCATAAGTCGCAATGTGAATTTCACTGTGCTACAATGCGGCCTAGCGTGCCTGTGCAACCACCGCCTGCCCCATCAAGTGCATCTGCGTGCTCTTCATCCTCTGTGACTGTGGGGACAGCAGTCACACATGGTTTTTCACACTGAACTTCCACTCCTTAAACCGCAACAGGGAGTGTGATTGGCAGGTCATCACTTGTGTTGGAAGTGGAAACAGAAGGTATTGTTGAGCTGTCAGACATCGAGAGAACCATCATTGGATGCAGGCTACATTATACCACGCCTGCACCTTCGTCACAGATTGCCTGGACTACCTGCAGTTAATAATTGCATTCCAGAAATGGAAAGGAGTGTAGAATGCACATGTGTTGTACCTTGCTTGGCAGCAAAGGAACACTAACTTAGTATTCCAGAATATTTTAGGAAGGCAGAAAAAGAGTCAGCTCTTTGTGCAAATTAAATAGCGTGGCAAAAGTGGACAGATGGGTA